>NC_134486.1:40905748-41100748 GCF_040206685.1 Ascaphus truei
GCGCTGTTTCCCCACCCTATGGGAAATGTGGTGGCTACTGAGTGTGTGGTGCTTTACTTGTGGCTCCGCTGCTGGGAGCCTGGGGTGTACCTGATACGTCTGGTGACAGCGCTTTCACCTGTGAGGGATCCTGACAACGCTGGATAACCCCTTCACAGGACCCAATGCAATAAGATCACACACTTATATTTAATAACAGTTTACTGAACACAGGTACAACTAGATATATCATTAACCAACATACAATATAGGCCTCGCACAGTCGTAGCCCCACCGTGCCCTTCAACCGTAGTGTCCACCCATGATGGGATTTTCCCAAAGTACTGAGGGGCCCCATGGCACCCAATCTCCCTGATGTCCACAAGAACCAACCCACCCAATGTGTGAAACAGTGCTGCCCACAGTAACTGAAAGAGCACGTTGTGAGGTACTTGCCCAGGTGCTCCAGCACCAGGGTATGGCCGAAAAGCATAAGGGATCCACTGATCCAGTGACATCGATGTCAGCGAAGCCTCTGCGTGGGGTGAACTCCGGTAGGAGGGTCTCACCTTTGATAGTCTATGATAGTGCGGTGGTGGTCCTGCCCCAGACCACAGTTCACAAATCGCTGTGCGGCGTCTTCAAATGGCACTATTCACTAACTGAATACAGCTACTATGGAAATGTCCCTAGCTAGGGGTTTCCCTGTAACAGCCACAATATGCTTAGGTGAGTGGGGCCTACCTTGGACCTAAAGGAATAATCTGGCCTAGTCTGGGTGCACTGACACCCAGACCCTACCTTCCCTTTCTCTGTCCTGGCTCCAACTGTCAGTCCCCCTAACTGTCGGAACCCGAACTGTCAGAATTCTAACTGCCATACATCTCCCAGCCCTTTTGGTTGCCTGGCAACATGTGGTCTGTAGCCCCTGAGGCTGCTGCGACTTGTAGTTCCCCTGCTGTGCTAAACTCCTAATGGTCGTCGCTTACGTTTGCTACTGCGCATCCCCCCACACTCTCCCCAGCCTCTGCTGCCTATGGAAAGGTAAAGGGACAAACAGGGAACCAGGGGGACCCAGGCTATACTTCATTGACTTGTCCCATTGTCCCTGAAAGATGTGTCGGGATGCAAAATTGTCCTGTATTTTAGTGCCTTGACGTGAAATGCCTGAATTTAAAATTACTGGAATTAAATCAGTCATATAAACATAATAGGTTTCTACTTGAGTGTAGTAGTTACCTTTAACGATAGATGTCGCCTTACTAACTTATTAAAATAATAAAGTTAGGACACTGCCTGGTCATCTCATAATACCATGACACCCACCCGTATAGGCGTTCATTTTTCTCCCACTGCTACTAGTTAGTTCAGTGTGCGTCTTTCCCTGCCTGGTCAAGAGCATAGATGATAAAAAACAAAGAATATAGCGGTCAAACATTGAGCTCAGAAAATCATTCATCACTCATCAGTGCAAATTGATTAGTGTTAAAGTTTAGCTGTGCTGTCTCTTAATATATTGCTTTGTTTTTGTCCAGAAACACTGTTGACTTTTTTTTCATGAATAATTATACAAGTGTACATTTAGCAAAAATTATTCTAAACAAGTGCGATTTTATTAAGAAAGGGAAGCTGGATGACGTGGCTGAATGCAAACTATGCAGATAATATTTTTTATAGCAAGTCAGAAGCTCAGTCATTAACTTATTATGACATCACACTTTCATGCTGGATTTCAGTATCCCATATTATAGAAACCTAAATTCTGCAACCCTACTATATATACAGGGCTTAACAAATTACACAAAAAGCTACTCACCCAACCAAAAAAGCTACTCGCCCCCTGCCCCCACCCCTGGTCCCGGCCCCAATTTAAAAAATGGGATGAATAAGAAAAATGATGCGTCTCTCCGCACCATTCTTTTCCCATTTTATTTTCCCAAAACAATCTGCCACATCTGTAGTGGCACATGTCTACAATTCTGCATCGCCTCACTTTCCTTCATCCTCTCTCCTCCCTCTCCCCCATCCTCTCTCCCCTCTCACTCCTCCATCCTCCCTCTTCCCCCATCCTCCCTCTTCCCCATCCTCCCTCTCCCCCCATCCTCTCTCCCCCCATCCTCCCTCTCCCCTCATCCTCCCTCTCCTGCCTCTCTTCTCTCCTCCATCTCCCCATCCTCTCTCTCCTGCCTCTCCCCCATCCTCTCTCCTGCCTCTCCCCATCTCCTCTCTCTCCTGCCTCTCCCCCATCTGCTCTCTCTCCTCCCTCATCCACTCTCTCTCCACCCTCTCCCCCATCCACTCTCTCACCTCCCTCTCCCCCATCCGCTCTCTGCTCCTCTCCCCATCCACTCTCTCCTCCCTCTCCTCCCTCTCCTCCATCCTCTCTCCTCCAGCTTCCCATCCTCTCTCCTCCCTCTTCCCCATCCTCTCCTCTCCCCCATCCTCTCCTCTCCCCCATCCTCTCTCTCATCCTCTCCCATTCTCTATCTCTTCTCCCTCTCCCCCCTTAATTTCCCATCCTCCCTCCCCCTCCACCCTCACTCCCCTGCAGACACACCCACACACTTGCCAACACAGACACACTTACCACCACAGACACACACACTTACCACCACAGACACACACACACTTACCAACACAGACACACACACTTACCGACACAGACTCACACACACTTACCGACACAGACACAGAGACACACACACACTTGCCAACACACACACTTACCGACACAGACACACACACTTACCGACACAGACACACACACATTTACCAACACAGACCCACACGGAGGAACCAGGAGATCTAGTGAGGAGCAGCTATGGAGAGCTCTGCAGTGCTACCTGCTGCCCAGAAGCTGCAGTAAGCCCTGCTCTCATCCTCCCTACTATCGTCTGTAGAAAAAAGAAGAAAGCAGCGCACTGCTTGGGAGTCAGGTGGTATGAAAATACAAATATATTTATTCAGCACAAAACATCCCCCAAAGGAGGTGAAACACTCCTATAGGCTACAGCTGTTCTGAGATCAGCTCAGATGAGCACGGCCGACATCCTCCTCTGGTCTCCTCCTACCCTCCCAAACCAGCACTGGCTAATTAAAAAATGGGACGTCTGGTCACCATACCTCAGCAGCTCCCCAATGGAACCTCAGCTGCCCACTGCGTGGGAATTGCCAGACCTCCCTCAGCCATGCTTCCTCTCCACAGAGCGGGGACTCACTCACCTGTAGCGCGGAGACTCCCCCCTTCCTCCTGGTGCACGTGACTCCCTCAACTGGACCGAGGAGATTCTCCACCCCTTCCTCCGGCATGCACTCCTTTGGGGGGTGGAGGGGAAGGCATGCCGAGGAGAAGGCGGGAGGAGAAGCAGCATGTGGACCGTGGGAGAGGAAAGCCTAGCCGCTGCGTTCAGGTCCCTCTCCACTGCTACTGCCAATGTGTTAACTTGACGTCATGACGTCACATAGCGTGTCATTGTTTGGCAACGATGCGTCTTTTGACGCCGTGTGGACATTTTCAAAGAAGATGCAGAGGGAGACACTGAAGATGCAGGAAAACGCCAGGAGACGCCAAACCACTCGACAGCGGGCAAAATGCACTCGCCCGGGTGAGGTAGGGTGTATCTGGGTTTGCTTGTCACTTATTTATTTGCTCTTGAGAAAGGTTCCAGTGGGGACCAAAACATTGAGTCAATAAATTTAACCTTTTTGCATATACTGTAGGCGTGCCTGTCCTCCTTTCCTTTTTCTGAATCTATTTATTTATTTAGTGTTGGGTATCACAGTGCCAGGGGCCGAAAGGCACAATTTTGTTGCTACAAATATATAGGTGTTATTGATTGATAAAGAGCTCATCAATCAAGTGTCCGTCTATATTTGTGTGAGTAAAATTGTTCCTGAGTGATGTTGTGGCTATCAACTCCCTAAATGTACTGTATATTGCATTACATATGTTGCATTTATACAGTACATACAGTTACGATAAACACTTATTTCACAAGATCGCACAAGGACATTTATATTCTTACAAATATGGGCTTACCTTTGATTGACATTGGTAGTGCCTTCTCTAATTAAGGAAATTCCCATATTTGTAGGAATAAATCTCTGCCTTGTGGGTGTGTGAAAGTGCACACTACACTATTCTGCTGTAAAAGAATTGAACACATTTTTTCTCGTTGTCTACAGTACTTTCACAAATTACAGTTACTGTAATTACATGAGGAAATAGCAGTAGATCGAATGCTACTTTGTAACCCACCACTCTTTTCTCATGCAAAAACATTAACTAAAAAGGAAATGTATTAGATTTTCTGTTTTCTTAAGGAAGATAAAATGATGATCTATATAACACTTTAGACACAATTTGTATTCCAAAGAATACCAATATTTTTTGCATGTTATTGATTTTGGTCAAGTCACATGATGTAATATGAATTTGGGACCAAATACCAAATGAAAGTGTAACTTGTTTTGAAACAATTGTACCGTATATGGGCTAGTAAAGAAGATGCGCAAATTTGTCAGTAAAATTTTAATTTGCTGCAACAGTGCCAAACTTTAGCATTTTTAAATATTCCCCCCCAAAATAAGTTAGCTAATATTTGAAAAAGCAGATTAAAAAATAACACATTTTTTTTTAATGTGGAATCTTATTTTAGCCATGAAAAATACCCAGCAAATTGTATAACACATTTGGACAATTTCACTCAGTTTTTTTTTTTAACCTCAAAATGGTCAAAAAAAATAAATAAAATGGTCTTTTGAAATATTATCAAATATTCTAATTTTTTAAGATATGAGATCTAACCCAGCAAAAAAAATAAAAATTCAGCACGTTCTTGTTTTTATGTTATTGGTACAGTATATACTACAAAACTGACACACATGTATGATTGTTTACAAATGTTATTGAAAATTTTTGACATTTCCTTGGCCATGCATACTGTATGTCAACTGCCCTGTCAGAGAAAAGCTTAAGTGCTGTAGGTACCTAAAATGCATATAAATATTATGTATAATGCATTGCCCACAATATTGTCATTGATAATCATTGTTTAGGATTATAAAAATTTCAATGTAATCTGAATATTCAGTAAATTCTTATTTTAAGCAAGAAGAGGACTTATTTATTACACCAACTGGTCATAGCATTCATAAGAAAACAACTATATTATTAGTGTTCAGTAATTATTAGTATAGCACCTGTTCCCCCACCTGAAGTGAAATCATCCAGCTACCGTGTGTTCTGGGTGCATGCCTGTTAGGTGGAACAGGAGGCCCTGAGAACTCTGCGCTGGTATGGGGAGACAACAGGTTCTTAGTACGGTTCTTCCATGTGCAGTGCCTCCAGCTCGTGAGGATCCTGGTGCAGACAGGATGGTCCACACTGGCAATCATATGATGTTAAATAAAGACAGCCAAATTATAGTCCAACTTGTCTTTATTCATAGTCGGGTTCACAGCATTGACAGTCCTGAAGACACGTTCCCTTATAGGAAAGCCCTGTAGGCCCCATCCCAGCTCCTTTACCCTTGATGATACATAGGGTAATACATGCTCCCACTCCGCAGGGAGAGGGGAGACAGACTCCTGACTTCTGGGAGAGTCTCAGTATCTATCCCCAGGGTGTGGCTTGTAACCCTGCCCCATAACAGGGCAGGTCTGATACTGACAGGCATCACATCTGTTGCATGTGACCCAGCCAGAATCCTCTCAGGAATGACACTCTCAGGTTGTTGCTAGGCCTGCCCCTGGATTCAGTAACAGTGCATCCAGGCTGCAATAAAAAGCTAGGCCTTATGAAAGAGCTTATCCATCACAGAGCCTGTACCTAACAGGACTTATACTGTTAGGGCCCAAAAGAAGGATAGAAGCCGGAGGGCTAGGCTATACTGTATCAGCATTCATTTCAGATTATGTTTTCATTTAGCTTACCATTGTGTTGTGCTAGGTCTAAAACAATTATACAGTTCTAAAATGGTTTTAGAAAGAAATCTCAGGGGTAGATCCTCAGAAGTCTGTTAAATACTTAACGATACGTTAACTTCAGTTATGCATGCCTTCCTGGCTACTAAGGTTAGTGCAAACACCCTAACTACCCTACTATTCAGTGTGTCACAGCGGTACAACCGCTATAGCAAACAAGGCGTTAAACCCCCCGGGTAACCTAGCCTCCCTCCCTGGGGCACCTCAGGCCATAATCCACACCCTACCCACACCCTTCCAGCAAAACAATGCTCCACCGCCCCCCCCCCCTAATGTAATTGGGCAATTGCCTATAAGCAAAATGTGGCAAAAGGGCTTTGGCATTTGAAAAGCATAATAGAAAATACATTATAAATAAATACATTAAAAAAAAAACTATAATTAAAATCCATTGATTGTCACTGTGACAACCTAGGCCCTCAATGGGAGCCTAGTGTCAGGTTTTAGTCTGCAGCACCCATGAACATCCAATGGGACTGCTGCTGTTCTTGCATCCAGACTCTGAAACCTGACACCTTTGCATCTGTCCCATGCCTACAGCCAGACCTATATAAACCTTCCTTCCCTGTTCTTGTCTCCTTGTTGCCGACCTTTGCTTGTGACCCCGACCATGCTATATGAAGCCTGCCTCTGACCTCTGCTTGTGACCCCGACCACGCTCCCTGCTGTTCCTGTCACCAGAATCCACTCCAGCCGTAGATCAACCCATGACAGAATAAACAGGCCCTACCGTGGATTCCGTTGGAACAGACATGACCCAGGCTCAGCTAATTATTAACTTGAATGTGCCATGTTTGGCTTCCAAGAACAACAAGGACATGTTTTCATGAAACAACTCATTTAACACTCATCATAGATCCCAATCATCAGGAGAAGATTTCATTTAGTCTTATTCCTTCACCCTTGTTTCCGGTGATTCTGGGAATTCCATGGCTCATAGTCCACAACCCACTAATTGACTGGAAAACCAAGATACTCACGTTTCCCTTGGAGCATTGCCAGCTAGCCTGCCTACCTACCTGTAAACTCCTTCACCAGAGTGTGTGGGAATACAAAAGATTTCTTCTTCTCAAGAAAGTCTTCTGCCAACTCCATACTCTAAATTTTTTGTATGTGTGTGACAAAAAGAATGCGGATACACTTTCCTCACATCGTTCTTACGACTATCCCATTGAACTATTACCAGGTGCTGCCTTTCCTTTTGGGAGAATCTATTCCCTCTCAGAACCAGAATTGAAGGTTGTCAATGACTACCTGCAGGAGAACCTGTCAAAGTATTTCATTCGACCCTCTTCTTCCCCCTGCAGGATTCTGTAATGCTCCTGCGACCTTTCAGCATTTAATTAATGATATTCTCAGAGAGTTGCTGGACCAATTCGTAGTGGCATACCTGGCTGATATCCTAGTCTTCTCAGATAACATCACGGATCATCAGAAACATGTCCAGATTGTCCTAATTTCATTGTACATGAAATGAGTAAAATTTGATTTTGAAAAAACCAGCATGCAATTTCTTAGTTATCTCATCTCCCCTAAGGGTTTGAGTATGGACCATGGCAAGATTCAAGCCGTGGTGGAATGGCCAATTCCTCAAAATGAGAAGGACATTAAAAGATTTGTGGGTTTTGCTAACTTCTGTAGACGTTTTATTAAATACTTCTCTGGCATTATTTCCCCAATCACCCGACTCACACTGAAAGAATTCTCCTTCAAATGGTCTCCTGAAGCAGACGCGGCATTTGAACGGTTGAAATCACTTTTCACCTCTGCTCCAATCCTCATTCATCTAAATCCAGAACTTAACATTTGTCATGGAAGTGGATGCAACCGACTCCGCTGTCGGTGTCATTCTTTCCCAGAGAATTGGACACAAAATGCTCCTTCATCCATGCGTTTTCTATTTGTACCAAATGTCAACAGCTGAAAGAAATTATGGCATCGGAAACAAGGAACTTTTGGCTATAAAAGCTGTCTTCTCAGAGTGGAGACATTTACTTGAGGGCCAATCACCTGGTTACCGTCTTTACAGATCATAGGAACTTAGAATTAATTCAATCTGCAAAGAGACTGTCTGCTCGACAAGCCACGTGGGCTCTATTCTTCAAAATATTTCAGTTCCACATCTCATACCGCCCCAGCTCCAAAAATGGGAAGGCCGACGCATTGTCCCAGTTATTGCCTAATCCTTGTTCAGATAAAGATTTCTATGTGATGGTCTATGGAACTGTAAGGACCATCTGTTCGTCCATAAGGAGGTAAGATTAGAAGTGCTCCAATTAATGCATGACTCTCGACCCGCTGGTCACCCAGGTGTCCTCAAGACACAGGAACTGTTGTCTCGCCCTTTTTGGTGGCCTAAATTATCACAAGACGTTAAAGACTATGTCCTCTCCTGTGAGACCTGTGCTAGGACCAAGACTCCTCGAGCATCCCTTGTGGGTTTGCTGCAGCCTCTTCTGATTCTTACTCATCCTTGGGGATCCATATCAATGGATTTTGTTGTTGACCTATCCTGGTTAAGTGGACATAATACCATTCTTGTAGCAGTGGATTAACTCAGCGGTGCGCAAACTGGGGGGCGCAAGATTATGTAGGGGGGCGCAGGCTGCGTGCGAGGAAACCTGGGGGCGGGCAGAGCTGTGCACGGGTGGCCAGAAGCTCCGTGCAGAGGCTGCTTCCAGTTTTCTGCTGTCTGCCTGCAGAGGGGGCGGGGCCTTGCTGCGGGGCCTTCCCTGCACAAAGTCCAGCCCTCCTCCTGTCTGTTACCCGCCCATTTTCAGCAGCACATGGGGGGACCTGAGCAGGCTTAGTGTGTGTGTGTGTGTGTGTATATATATATGTGTGTGTGTATGTTTTGTGATTGAGTGTGTGCTGTGTTGGTTGTGATTGAGTGGGTGTTGTGTGTGTGTGTGTGTGTGTGTGCTGTGTCTGTTTGTTGTCTGTCTGTGTGTGTTGTGATTGAGTGTTGGTTGTGTGTGTTGTGATTGTGTGGGTGTTGTGATTGAATGCAGCGGTGCACAAACTGAGGGGGGCGCAAGATTATTTAGGTGGGGGGCTTGCGGCAAAACCTGGCTGCGCAGGCAAAAAAGATGTGTGTGCACGGGCGGCCAAACAGAATAGTGCAGGTGGTGGCCACGTGATTCGGAGGTACGGGGGAGGAGCACGCCCCAGCGCTGTGATGTCAAACGCCCCTCCTTCCGGTGTCTGCCCTACAATAGCGCTGTGTTCCTGCTCTCCTCCGCTGGCAACCTGCTTCGCTGCGATCCTCTGCAAGTGAATGGGTAGGCTGCACCTATATCAATCATACTATGAATGTACAGAAAAAAAAAAAAAAAAGTGTAAACACTTCCCCGCTCGTGCTTGCAAAATTATGCAGGACACCCTGTGCTCATGCTTGGAGAGTTGGTGATGTCACCGCTCTCAGCGGCAGCGTGGACGCAGCCTAATTTTGCAAGAGCGAGCTGTTGAAGTATGTAAGTATTTAGGCTGCGCTTATAGTGCCAGCGAAGCGACGTCGCCCGAAAACAAATGCATTGTCGCCGCCGCGTGCGTTTATAGTAAACGTGACGTGGCGACGCGATTTTTTTAAGCCGGCAATATTTGATTTTTCAGGGGCTGTCGCCTCATGTGACAGCCCCTGAACCAATCAATGGCCTGGTCGCCCACGCCGCCGCCGCAAAGCGAAATACAACTTTTGCTAGCATCGCCGTCGCGGGCACTATATGCGCGGCCGCACTATATGCGCGGGGGGTGGGGGCGAGAAATTTCATGGATAAAAAGGGGGGCTCGGCATAAAAAGTTTGCTAACCCCTGGATTAACTTACAAAAATGGCTTACTTCATTGCTGCACAGCCAAGTTGATCTTCAAAGAGGTATTACGACTTCACAGGTCTCCAGATGAGATCATATCTTATAGAGGGGTGCAGTTCACTTCAAGATTTTGGAAAACTTTCTGTTCCTCTCTAGGAATCCGTTTCAATTTATCGTCTGGCTATCATCCTCCATCGAATGGTCAGACAGAAAGGACTTACCAGACATTAGAACAATACTTACGCTGTTTTGTTTGCCATATCCAGGCTGACTGGATTGACTTTCTACCTCTCGCAGAGTTTTCATACAACAAATCAAATAATTCTTCAACACTGGAAATCCTCCCAGGGGAGGTGTAGATGCCGCACAGCCGTGGAGCAAGAACTTCAGAGAAGGCTGATCAGTGATTCATAAAAAACTTTAATGAGACAAAGTGCAAACGGATCCTCTTGACGCGTTTCGGGGTTGGCGGCAGAAGAAATTGCTGGCGGGCTGAGAGGATCAAGTCGTCAAGACACATTGCTAGCAGAGGGACATGCAGCATTTCCATACCGGAGGATAGACCAGCCACTTCTCTACATCCCCCAGCTGTAAGTTATCTACTTCTATGTTTTCTCTAACTTTATTGTGCTTATGGTTAGCCAGTTGCAGAGATTTACATTTGTGAAGATTACACTGGGGGACTGTGGCGTTCGTTACCAACATTAACTGTTATTCAAGCACCAGTTCACAGCTGCAGCCATGCTTTCTGAGCGCCTGGTGGGTTAACTTGCTGTTTACCCGTTTCACATCCGTAATTCTTCAACACATAAGAGTCCATTCTTCTAAAAATTTGGATTTCATCTTACCTTCATTCCTCGTTTTCCATCTTCTGGTCCCATTTCGGCAATTACGGAGAAATGTGAGATTCTGTGAAACATCCAGGAGAACCTCAAAGAGACATTTCGTGAGGCTCAAGTACAGTACAAAAAAGCAGCAAACCAACACTGCAGACCCTCCCCAGAGTTTCACGTTAGGGATAAGGTCTGGCTTTCAACGAGAAATTTACGATTAATGGTTCCAACCATTAAATTAGGACAAAAATTCATTTGGGCCATTTCGCATTTCTGCACTGAATAATCCAGTGTTCTTTAGATTAGAACTCCCAGAGACCATTAAAATATATTTGTTTTTTCACAATCCCTGCTGAATCCATTCCGGGATAATCCATTTCCTGGATGGAGCCTTCCTCCTCCTGACCCTGTCAAAGAATTTTGGACTCCAGGTTACACCGAGGGAGACTCCAGTACCTGGTACACTAGGGGGGCTATGGCCCAGAGGAGAGATCCTGGGAACCAACAAGTTTCGTACATGCCCACGACTGGTCTGGGCTTTCCACCAGAGATATCCAGAAAAGCCCAGGAAAGATCATCCGGAGAACGCTCATGGGAGGGGGACGTAATGTTCGGTTTTATCCTGCTGTACCCATTAGCATCCACCAGGACTGCTGCTGCTCTTGCTTCCAGACTCTGAAACCTGACACCTTTGCACCTGTCCCATGCCTCCAGCCAGACGTGTATAAAACTCCCTTTCCTGTTCATCCCTTGCCTGTTTATACGGGTTCCTCCAGCATCTGCTAGGTTCCTGTATTCTCTGCTGCTTTTGCTGCTGTTGCCCTGGTCCTCAGTCCCAGTCTTGTCCCCCTAGTCCCAGTCCTGTCCCCTAGTCCCAGTCTTGTCACCTAGTCCCAGTCCCGTTCCCAAGTCCTGTTCCTGTCTCCTCGTTGCTGACCTTCGCTTGTGACCCCGACCACGCTATCTGCACCTGCATCCGACCTCTGCATGTGACCCCAACCATGCTATCTGCCGCCTGCCTCCGACCTCTGCTTGTGACCCCCGACCACGCTCCCTGCTGTTTCTGCCACTGGAATCCACTCCAGCCATAGATCAACCCTTGACACCTAGAGAGCCACATTGGCAATCAACGGAGACCCTAAATAAATAAATGTATTAGTTACCCCAGCCTGGATAAAGGCCACGCTCCTGATCCTAAGGGGCACCCAGATAATAAAACAATAAAGTGCCAATGGCCAAGCATAAAAAAAAAAATTCTAGCCCTATGGCCAATACAAATAAGACCGAAAGAAGACCAAGGGGCAACATCGTGCCTGAAGAAAGAAGACATATATAAGGAAAGGAAGAAAAGAAGAAATACTCACTGGAGACTGCTTTTCTATCAATGTAGAATCCAGGGCTTTATGGCAAGTTGAGGATCAACAGCCATCCACTCAGGATGGCACCGAATAGAGAAAAGTCCATTGGGCCTGGATTTCATTTCCATGCATTCCCGTTTTGTTTATTTTTTGTGCCATCGGGCATAGATTGTTTTTTTTTGGTTGGGCATTGCCCTTTTTTGGTTATCTTGGTGCACTTGGGGATGAGGAGCATGGTCTTCATTCAAGCTAGGGTAAGTAATACATGTGCTTATTTAGGTTCTCCATTGATTGCCAATGTGGCTATCTAGGCCCCCATTGAGGGCCTGTGTAGCCACTGACAATCAATGGATTCAAATTATAGTGTTTATATGATTTTTTTAAATTGTATTTATTTATAATGTATTTTTTTTTCAATTACCAAAAGCCCTATTAGCCACACTAGACCCCTATTGCTCATTACTGTAGGAGGGGGTTGTTTTGTTGGGGGTTTAAGGTAGGGAGGTGGATTATAGGGGTAGATGCCCTTGGGAGGGAGGTTAGGCTGCCTGGGAGTTTACGGGGAGCGGGTTAACCCCATGTATACCATAGCAGTTTTTCTGCTATGAGATACAATGGGTAGTAGGGTTGTTAGGGTGCTGGAATTAACCCCTTAGTTACCTTAATGGACATGAAGGCCTTCATGGACACTATGGCCTCCAAAGGGTTAATTTATGTATTTTTTTATTGTGAATGAAGATGTCCGTTAAATAATTAGGTAACATCACGTTAGTAGGCCAGATTTAACGGAGCTTTGAGTATCTACCTATCAGAAAGATATAACATTGAGTGACCAGAAACATGACTTATTATTTTCTGAAATAAATTCTACACATGCTATATTTACTACAAGTGATTGGAAATCGATTGAGCATAAGTTTGACTCATAAATTGAATTGCAGAAATGACTATCAAACTGAAAGTGAAGAATCACTTTTTCATGTACCTGATACAGTATTTAGAATGCTGCATCGTTTGTAGCAATGGTAACGCTAACTAATAACACTTTGATGAGACAGCATTTAATAAAATGCTCATTAATTTCATCATTAGCAAGGGTATGCCAAGAAGTAAGCCAGTTTCTTATGTCACGCCCAATTAGCATCCCATGCTAGTAATCCCATTAGTATTGTTGAATTCACTAATGGAAAAACTAATGGGCATGCTACCAGGGCACATTAATTGGGCATGACACCAGTTCTGTTTTTTAATTATTAAATTACAATAATGAAATCCATGTTTGTGAAATATGAAAATGTTTAAATAGGACTGAAGACAAGAAAAATGTATTTCAAAAGATGCTTCTTAGTCTATATGTGTATTCCGTTTGTAATTTTAGTCTTATCTAGTGGCTTAAGAATTTCTAGGTTTTTCCTATCTCTGATAGATTTGTTACATCAGAGGATTTGTAGTTCTCTGCATTTATAGGCGTCCATAAGCCTGATGATATAGAAAGTTTTAATTTAGACTGTGTTTTCATTTCATTATTGATTAAGTACACAAATGTAGTGCTTATGTCTCTTTCTACCTGTCTTTCCCCCTGTTATGTAAGTCCTGCTAGCTGTAAGGGATTAATCTTGTGGGTTTGTCACCACATCCATGCTCTTCTCTGATGGACAGGAGTAAGGTGGTGACTCATGGCCTGTGTAAGCCTATCAAGCATAGGTATAGACCATGAGCCCGCCCCTTTCTCTTCCTAATTAGAGGAAGTCCAAATTTAGAGTCAGTCCTGTTCCTGCTCTGAAGGAGAGTGGAAGCAGAGGGCTGTGAGTCTCTCCTATGGCAGGATGAGCATGCTCACCCCCAGCCTCTGAACTGGGGGAACATCAGATTCAGCCAAAGGGCCTATACTATCAGGGCAAAGCACCAACCAGAGGAATGGAACCTCTGAGACCATGCACTGCTGTGAGGAAGAACTGCAGTGAGTGCAAGCAAATAAAGATCCTGTTCTAATATACCTCAGTCCGAGTATCAGTCCTTGGGCTGAAGGGGAAAGAATGCAATAGTGGGGGCTGACCTCCGAACATCCTGGAGCCCACTACTGCTGGAGGCGCTAAGCACCATGAGAAGAACCAGAGAAAGAACCTACGCTTTTAATGCTTAACAGAGCAGATGCCATACAGGGCGAGCTCTCAGAGAAGTGAGACTCAGTCAGGAGGGAATCTAGGGGTGGCCAGGGGGAGAGTTACCTTGCAAAGAAGGCCTAGATGTTCCTAAAGTATGCTAACAGGAGTACCAGTGAAAAGAGAGGCTAGCTGTAGTGTCCAGGGGACCCCGGCATTCCCTAACCAGGGACCACATTCCCCTCCAGGGAGCTGCAGGCTATGCTAACCGAAAGGACAAACTGTTTTAAAACCGAGGACTATTGCCTTTGTTCTAGTCACCCTGGGGTCTGAGGAAGCCTAAAGATATCTGAAAAAAAACAAAAAGAAAATAAGTGCGCCAAGAAAATCAAAATCTGAAGGTGTCTAAAAAAGCAATAATAAAAGATGCCTAAATAATGAAATAAAACCTAAAAAGGGCTGCAATATGTAGCAGTAGACAACCTAATGCTAAAGATAAAAATAAGCAATAAAATCTATCAATTGAACAAAAGAATAACTTGAATACCTAAATTAGGTTAAAAATAATGTGACATGAACCAATCCGGAGCATACTCAAAAGGGTCTGGCACCAAAAATGTAGCATATAAAATACTCAAGATGTGAATATATCTAAATATAATGTGTGTTCAAACCATAAACACAATGATTGCAGCTTCCAAAATAAGGAACCCCAGTCCTTGGGGAAAGGAAATCTACAAAGAAAAATAAGAGGAAGCGCAAAGAATTGGGTAATGGTATGAGAACACCTTTATATGAAAATATTGGACAAAAATAAGACAATAAACAATTATATAAAATGAAAGTCAATGTGAATAAAATGCACTGGATGGTGCCAAATGATACAAACTGCTGCCTAGCTACTGAGCCTAGCAAGAGAAAGGAATACCCTTCAGTATTTCCACCAATCTACCTCAAGATGGCTGCTGCTAACGAGCTGCCTGAGTTGGAAGTCTTCAGTTATTCTCTCCCAGGTGGCTACCTGATGGTGAGGATCGGGGGCCAAGTCCATCTGCGATGCATATGCATGCACTGTCATCTGCCTGGTGGCCCTGTCGGCCTCGACGCGCGGTGCCTGCACTGTGGCACCTTTTATCTGCGGCCTGCAAGCCCAGGGCCCTCGGAGGGATGTGTGCCTCCTTCAAGAGCCGTTACCCTGACTGGTGCGGTCTTGTTTGTCTTCCCTGCTGCCACGGTGGCCGGATGCCCAAGTGGTCCGGTGCCACCTATGACTCTATAAACTACTGCGGACCCTGCTGTGGGCCCATGTGCCCTCCAACTGCCGGTCCAGTCTAAGAAGATGGTACCAACAGTCCCTGGCTTGGGATGAGTACCTATCGACGCTGCAGAGGGTGAGTTGACTGCCCTAAGGGTGTTGGGTGTGAGTCCCCAGGTGACCGTGGAGCAAGGTTGCTCCATACGCATTGTCGCCCGGGTGATAGACTCGCCCCAGCATCGTGTCCTGGCGGAGGTGTCCCACCCGTGGCTGCTCCAGATGACTACAAGTGGGCGGAACCTGTGGAGAAGAGCCCACCTCTTACCTGCTGTCCGGAGAGGAATTCCAGCCAAGTTGCGTCCATCCCCGAGATGTGGAGATGTGAACATTCAAGGAGTTCTGCGACCCCAGGTGACATCGCCGCCAGACCTGCCTGCGGAGGAATCCGGGGACATCTCCTACCATGTGATCACTGCGGGGGGTCCCATTCAAACTGAAAGGGACTGCAGGGAACCATGCTGTGTTTATCCGATGGGCCATTAAGAATCTCACAGAAATGTTGAGGCATTTACTGGGAGACTGCCCCAGAATTTCCCAGGTAAGTGTTCTAAAACTGGTGGATGCATCTGTAACTCTCAAAATATTTTTCCTGGTACAATTTTTGTATACATTTATTGTAAATAAAATAAGATTAAAGTACCTTTAGGTGCTTTATATGTTTGAGGCCTCTCTCTGCTTTTTCTTCCTGTAACACACAGGTACTGAGAAGCATCTTAAGAGCTGTACACGCTGAGAAACAAGTACAACTTTGACATATTATCCTAGATACATTTATATAGGGAGGTGCCTCCCTGCCGAAGGACTTGGTAAGGAAGGGAACGTGTGAAAGGACATATAACACACAGATAAATGCAATACAGCATCTCCAGAATAAACTTTTAAGGCACCAATCGTCTAGTTTTAAACTGTTAAAGATATCACAGTCATTCATTCCGTTAAGTGCGACTACACCTTAAGTCATTCCTAACTGTGAATGTTAGGTTTAGAGTTAAAAACAGAATTTCTCTTTTCATCTGAAAAGTGTACTGATTTTTTTTTAAGTTACTACATTTTTGTTTAAATAATTCTTATTAAAGACTTTTTCTACTAATATTCTCACTGTTCTTTTTTTACTGTATAATGAAAAGACCTCATAAAAATATTCTACACTGAGATCAGTGTGTGTCTCTATATTACCATAAATTCCGGACTATAAGCCGCAACTTTTTCCCCACGCTTTGAACCTCGCGGCTTAAACAATGACGCGGCTAATATTTGGATTTTTCCCCCTTTCAAATTTTTTTTTTCCAAAAAACACATTCTGTGATGTGCTCAGTTTTTTGGCGGCATGAAGCTTTCATTAGACCAGGCCTGCACAATACGCGGCCCGCGGGCTGCATGCGGCCCACCTGTACTCACTGTGCGGCCCGCGGTGGCTTTCTGCTCTCCCCCCCCTCCCGAGTCCACTCTCCCGTGCCCCCCCGCGAGCTCGCTGTAACCATCCCCCGCGAGCCCGCTCTCCCCCTCGCAGGGTAGCAGCGCGCTCTAGCATTGAGGCACTTCCTGCCTGCTGCTTGCTAGAGCATGAGTGCACTCCTGCTTGGACGGCAGAGGTATTTACTGCTTGGACGGCAGAGGTATTTACTGCTTGGACTGCAGAGGTATTTACTGCTTGGACTGCAGAGGTATTTACTGGTTAATGTGAGGTACTGGGGGGTTAATGTGAGGTGCAGGGGGGGTTGATGTGTGGTGCGGGGGGGGCTGATGTGATGTGCTGGGGGTTATTGTGAGGTGCTGGGGGGTTAATGTGCGGTGCAGGGGGAGTTGATGTGAGGTGCAGGGGGAGAGTGATGGGAGGTGCAGGGGGAGAGTGATGGGAGGTGCAGGGGGAGAGTAATGGGAGGTGCAGGGTGGTTGATGTGAGGTGCAGGGGGAGTTGATGTGAGGTGCAGGGGGTGTTGATGTGAGGTGCAGGGGGAGAGTGATGGGAGGTGCAGGGGGGGTTGATGTGCGGTGCAGGGAGAGTGATGGGAGGTGCAGGGGGTGTTGATGTGAGGTGCAGGGGGAGAGTGATGGGAGGTGCAGGGGGGGTTGATGTGAGGTGCAGGGGGAGTTGATGTGAGGTGCAGGGGGTGTTGATGTGAGGTGCAGGGGGAGTAGGCACCTGCGGCTTATAGACGTGTGCGGCTTATTTATGTTCAAAATAATAATTTTTTTTAAATTCAGTGGGTGCGGCTTATATTCAGGTGCGCTCAATAGTCCGGAAATTACGGTACTCTAAAAGTTGTCTAGAATTATGTTTAAAGAACATTGCCAATTATTGTCACAGAAATGCTTGCATTACAAAGCACTGTTATCCCATGAGACACTTTCCTGTGCTGCAAGACTCCGTAAGGCCCATTCAGGTAATTGACCCAGACTTCCCCTTGACTTTGTGCCTGAAATATTGGGGGTCTCAGTCAGCTTGTCTCCCTTACGTCTAACGTTTTTTTTTTTTGATTTGTAAGATTTTTGCATTTCTGTTTTGTATTATTGCTTTGTTTGAAAAAAACACATTTTTTTTTTTTTGCTCTTGCAGATGAATTGATTTATTGGTGTGCATTGTTCAGTTCCCCACTCATTTAAGTAATGGAGACTTAAGGAGGGTATGGGCTCGTACACCTGATCCAGCGTTAACGCACATTCAAGTCTGCAGGAGTTAACGCCTTATAGGGCGCGCTAATCCGTACCAGCACTTGATGAATCTGCCCCATGGTCTGTTATGGACAGTGTATAATATATTTCTTCTTCTTTTTTTGCAAAGGGATCAGCAGTGGCAGTTAGTCCTTCTAATGATGGAGGAAGACAATATAATGATAACAACTGGCATCAAATAATAGCTACGAGAAATCAGGCCACTGGAAAAATTATTGTGGATGGACAATACACAGGTAAAAAATAATAACTGAAAAGTTATTAAACTGATATATTTTTTCTTTTATTTTCAAATAAAACCGTTTGAAGATTCTTTAATGAAGACATTTTAGTCACTAAATTATTACACGGATAGCACAAATTACATATTTTGTAAACATTACCATACGTGTTTTTTTTTTTTTTTTTTTACATATGTTTGATTTCTGTATGCTTTGGGCTTGCAAAAGAACATATAATGCGCGGCAACAGTAATTGGGGTGGGGGGAGTTGTGTTATATGTCATCTGCTAACGCATCAGTGGGTACAATAAGGGCCGCTAAATCTGTATGTTCTCTTGGAAGAGAATGGTACCACTGGGGGACTGATGTATATATTAAAACTCTCGGCGTACAGGTTCTTCTCTAGCTACAAGTGGTGGTACAATCATTGGAGAAAACACTGGCGTTTTTGTTGGAGGATTTCCAAATGAATTTGTTATCAAAAGAAAAGACACAGGTAAGTGATAATAAAATGAATATAAAACACCTGATAGTGTAAAGTCTATAATAAACAGTATATTATTGCAGGTGAATAATGAGTGACACTTGGAACTTTAACAATGTTTTCTGTCTGTGGTCAGCTTACTGTTTTTTTGGTTATCTATAGAAATGTATATTACTGTTATATTTTTTTATTTTCCAACTGTGATCTAACCTGTACCAAACAACACAGCTAGGAGAAGAAGTCTGTCAGTGTACATTCTGTGCTACTGTATGTTTCATAAATCAGTTCACATTCCTCAACTTTAGGTACATGGAACTGGTTGTCCTCACTCCTGCTCTGTACTAACAGGATTATAGAGAAAGTGGAGTGTAAACCTGCAGCTAGGACCAACATTTATTTCCCAAGTTTCTTCTCTATTGACATTAGGAATTGCTCATAGCAGGAATTGCTCACAGAAGCCACAGTGTGATGATATATATAAGTGGGTCCCTTTTTGAAAAACCCATCTTAGATTTAATATTGTCTTAAGAATGTGTTACGTTGTTTCAGACTAATTGTCTGATATTGTGTCTGGAATCATTACTATTTTGTTTCTGAACAGGTGATGCACAAATAAGCCAAAATAGTTTTGTTGGATGTCTTAGGGATATTTCCATACAGCAGAGTGATAATCCTCAAGAAATATGGGAAGCCCTGGAATGGTATCACGCTGATGAAAAAATTAATGTTTACGACAAATGGGAAGGATGTCCTGATGCTGTTGGCGAAGGAGCATATTTTCTTGGCTTTGGTAATACAGCATATGATTGTTTCATTAATAACTGTGATTCAATTATAATTAGAGATGATTGAGTTTTGGTGAACAAAACCAAGGTCCCTGGAACTTCCATGGTTCAGAGTTGTGTACGTACTGGTAGTGTACGACCCCAGTCAAATGGTTCCAATTCTCTGATACCTGCTAGCCAAAGTAGACCGCGTTTTTAATTTCTTCTAGTTCTATTCCATTTATTTCAATCTTTGTAAAGTTGAGACATTTGTTGAACTTTGGTCCTCCTGAGATTTTTATGGAGGTCCACCTTCTAACTTGCTTTGGTGAGTTCTCTGTTTTGTTGCTGATTTGTGGAAAATAATAATAATATTGTCTAGAAATTGTAGGTGACTCAATATTCACTGTTGATTTTGATTCTATTTTACTTCTAATACAGGGCATCTCTTGAACAATTCTTCACACGTTGAACTCCCCTATTGATCCTTATCTTGCTTGTAGCCTCATGTAATCGAATGATTGATGTGGCATTTTCATAAATGTTCCCTATAATATAAATGTGCGCTTATTCAGCACTTTGTCTTCTTAATGCATTTAGTGGTAGATAATATTCATTACTTTGTGAACTCACTTTTTGCACAACTTGGATGTAGTGTGACAAAATACCATTTTTGGCTGAAGGGTTCTTGTCTGGGAATGTTAAAACCCATTGTCTTTTAGGGTAAAGCACAGTCACAGGACCATCCAGCTCTGGGTTAAGTGCATTATTTTCTTTGTCACTCTAGCAGACAAAATCAAGACAAACAAAAAGAATCAAAATACATCCTAGCTCTATCTGAGCAGTAACTAGACAGCAATTCTCTAGCTATCTTTGGGTGGCTTTCTCACTTACCAAACAATAAAACAGAGATATCACAAACCAAACTTGTTGCAGTCCAGTGCCTGTCTGTAGCATCCAACTCTCCTAGCTGGAATAAGGGGAGAGGGGAGAACCGATCCAGCCTGGCCTTTTTAAACTCTGTTAATCAAGACCAGGCGATCTTCACCTGGCTTCATTTGGAAAACCTTCCCTGGGCCTTTAACCCGTAGTAGGAATAGGTATAATTTGCAAATGCAGGGCTTTTTGTATCTCCCATCCACAACTCCACCACCTTTCCTCTCACAGTAGTCAATTGTATTGTATACACTGTGAAATCCTGTTTGTTCTCAAGACTAGCAAAGCCAGAACCCCAGGGGGCCAGGACAAGTGAAAATCTCTAAATGTAATTCTCAGATGAAATTTTGATGTAAAAAGATTCTCAGAATCTGTGTTGCACAATGCCATAGAGTATCTCACCTTATCCAAATTAAACAGTTCCTTCTTCTGGAAGCTCTATGAGAAATACTGTAAATCTCAACTCTAAAGGTTCAAAGGTTTACTTTGAGAAACAAAGTACATACATAAGATAATGACAATGCATGTTTTTTAACAAACATACTCCTTTATAATGCATGTTCTGATGCCCAAGGTGGAACTAAAGAAGGCTATAAGGGATGTGTGATGTACTGTACTTTAGCACAGGCTTGAAGCTTCTAATGTGTTGCAGCAATTATGAATATCAATTGATGTCATTAGGTCAAATATCCATGTTTCTTAGAGCAGATCATTTGGTAACAATTGATCTGAAATGTGGAGATTGTTCAGAGCTGCACACCAATTTAGACAGAATACAGTGGTTGATTAAAATAAAAATGCAGACCACAATCAGTTTAAATATATACTTATCAACATCATGTTTTCCAAGGTTTGTTGCAGATTGTAACTGCTAACATGAAACAATTAGTAGCACACATTCACAATCGGATTATTCATCTACTCTTTCGATACAACCAGGGATTCACATTCTCTCCTCGGTTACCTGGTCCTTAATCCTACAATTGCAAATGTTTGGTTTCTTTATTTAAGTCCTTTACCAACTCACTATTCTTTTTGTATTAAAGTCCAGCTTGTATTCATTTAGAGCAGGCATGTCAAACTCAAAGGCTAACACGGGCCAAATAAACAAGGTTTAAGTTTATGTGGGCCGCAAAAAAACAAAACTTTAAATTTTCATAGAAACGTAGGTTTATTTTGAAAAGTACAGTATGTGTGTGTGTTTACCACACTAACCGAACCAAAAAAAAAAAAAAGCCATACGTGAATGACTTCTGAACCCATTAACCAGTGTCAGGATGCCCCCTCTTAACAATTTCCAAAGCAGCAATCCCGCCTGGGATCTTACCTGATCCGCAGTCCCTCAAGGTACTATACTGAGGGGAGGTGTTCTCTACCTGTCTTCCGAGGTCTCCCGTGTGAAACTTGAGAGTCAGATCTGGAAGAAAGCAGAATAGGTTATTTCGGTGTAGGTATAGTGCAGTTAAGATAAAACAGAGAGAGTGGGTGAGGGTGACAGACAGAGAGGGGTGGGAGAGAGAGGGTGGGAGAGAGAGGGTGGAAGAAAGAGAGGATGGGAGAGAGAGGGTGGAAGAGAGAGAGGGTGGAAAAGAGAGAGGATGGGAGAGAGAGGATGGGAGAGAGAGGATGGGAGAGAGAGGATGGGAGAGAGAGGATGGGAGAGAGAGGATGGGAGAGAGAGGATGGGAGAGAGAGGATGGGAGAGAGAGGGTGAGAGAGAGAGGGTGGAAGAGAGAGGATGGGAGAGAGAGGGTGAGAGAGGATGGGAAACAGGGTGGGAGAGGGTGAGAGGGTGGGAGAGGGTGGGAGAGGGTGAGAGGGTGGGAGAGGGTGGGAGAGGGTGAGAGGGTGGGAGAGGGTGAGAGGGTGGGAGAGGGTGGAAGAGAGAGAAAAGATGGGTGAGAGGGTGGGAGAGGGTGGGAGAGAGTGAGAGAGTGGGAGAGAGTGGGAGAGAGAGAGAGAGGGTGGGAGAGAGAGAGAGAGGGTGGGAGAGAGAGAGAGAGGGTGGGAGAGAGAGAGAGGGTGGGAGAGAGAGAGAGAGGGTGGGAGAGAGAGAGAGAGGGTGGGAGAGAGAGAGAGAGGGTGGGAGAGGGAGAGAGGGAGAGAGGGAGAGAGGGAGAGAGGGAGAGAGAGAGAGAGAGAGAGAGAGAGAGAGAGAGAGAGAGATTGCCTGACTCACCGGGCCTGTTGGCGGCCCTGTCCCTCATTCTCTCTCTACTTCCCCCCCATTTTCTCTCACCCTCTCCCATTGTCTCCCCCTATTCTCTCTCCCTTCCCTCCCCACCCCCATTTGCTCAATCCCCTCTTCTCTCTCTCCCCACCCATCTCCCTCTCCACCCCTCCATTCTCTCCCCCCCCATTCTCTCTCTGACCTGCACAGATGCACACAGCCACTGACCTACAGACACTCACACAGACAGACCAACAAAGACACTGACCACACACAGACACCCACACAGTCACTGCTGGCCTACACACACACACACACACACACACACACACACACACACACACACACACACACACACACACACACACACACACACACACACACACTCCCCCCCCACACACACTCTCCCCACCCACACACACACTCTCTTCCCCCCCCCACACTATCCCCCCACACACAAACACCCCCACCACACACACTCCCCCCCCACACACACACTCCCCCCCCACACACACACACTCCCCCCCACGCACACACCCCCACACACACTACCCCCCCCACACACACACACATTCCCCCCACACACACACACTCCCCCCCACACACACACACTCCCCCCCTCACACACACACACTCCCCCCCCCACACACACACACACTCCCCCCCAACACACACTCCCCCCCCACAACACACTCCCCCCCCACGACACACACACTCCTCCCCCCCACACACACTCCCCCCCACACACACTCCCCACCCACACACAACCCCCCCCACACACACACTCCCCCCCCACACACACACTCCCCCCCCCACACACACACTCCCCCCCCCCCACACACACACTCCCCCCCCCACACACACACTCCCTCCCCCCACACACACACTCCCCCCCCAACCCGCCACACACACACACCCCGCCACACACATACACACACACCCACACACACTCCCCCCCACCCACACACACTCCCCCCCACACACACACACACACACACCCACATACACACACACCCACCCCCCCACACACACACACACACACCCATACACACACACCCACCCCCCCATACACACACACCCACCCCACACACACACCCCCACCACACACACTCCCCCCCACACACACACTCCCCCCCACACACACACCCTCCCCCACACACACTCCCCCCCACACACCCCCCCACCCCGCCATACACACACACACACCCCGCGCCACACACACTCCCCCCCCACACACACGCACACACACTCCTCCCCCCATACACACACACTCCCCCCCATACACACACACACACCCCCCCCCCCCCACACACCCCCCCCACCCCCCCACATACACACACCCCACACACACACACACACACACACACACCCCTCCCCCCCCCCCCACACACACACACACCCCCACACACACCCCCCCACACACACAAACACAAAGTGGAGTACAGCGACGGATATGAATGACTGGAGGGGGGGGGTGGCGGGGGACAGAGGAAAGGCCTGCTTTTTGAGCCTCCTGCTGCACCCACCGCCCGTCAGCGATCGCGCACCACCATTGCCCGCCCCCACGCCTATCTCCCGCACCATGTAGACCGGGGGCAAAGGGAGCACCAAGGGTGCAAGGGGGGGGCGCCAAGGGTTGAGCGGCAAGGGTGGTGAGCGGCAAGGGGGGTGAGCGACAAGGGTGGTGAGCGGCAAGGGGGGTGAGCGCCAAAGGGGGTGAGCGCCTCTGCCCCGGGTCCCTGTGGCTGCCCGCCCGGCAGGGGGCACCACGCAGCAGGCAAAGGAGCCAGGAGCGGGAAGGCAGAGACACACTCACCGTGTGCTCTGCACAAAGCGAAAGCCCCGCCCCCGGTTTACTCTGACCTGCCTGCGACCAATCCCCTGCATCCCGGCCGGCATTCTAAGCCCCGCCTCCTTCATTCAAACCCATGCGGCCCTTCATCCAATCCCCTGGAAGCATTCACTCACACAGAGAATACTTACCAGCTGCCGCATCCTTCTCACCGCCGCCGTAACCGGGACACATTGGCTGGGCCGCACAGATACTCGTTGTGGGCCGCATGCGGCCCGCGGGCCGCGAGTTTGACATGCTTGATTTAGAGGATCTACTTAACAGTATGTTAACATTGTGCTGTAATTGAAGTACAGATCCTCTTTCTGTAACGACAGTAGACATGCATCAACATACAGTAGGTTTTATCATGACCTTCTGAAAGTATATGTATTACAATGTATTTAGACACTACAGTACTGATACTACTTTTTTCATTTTTTTTTATTTACAGGTTTCCTTGAACTTTATCCAAGTGTTTTTCCTGGCGGGCCAGACTTTGAACTTTCCTTTATGTTTAAAACTGACCAACTTAAAGGATTACTTCTGTTTATCTACAACACAGATGGGCCAGATTATCTTACTGTATGTATAATAAAAAGTATTTACAATGCCCTTTGCAAATTTATGATAAATGCTAGTACTGTATACTTATATACCCTATAATAAGATTTTTTTTTCTCAAATATTGACATGTAAATTTGTAGTATCTTAAGAGAGATTGTGAAACATTTCCTGATAGTTAAAAAATAATAACATTTAGTTTGACATTCGCTAGAAATAGTTATGAAAATCTTAAACTTTTACAAAAATCTCCAATCACTTATTTAGGGATGAAATCTCACCCTCTATCCTTGGGAGACTTTAACAAACGTTTGCAGGTTTCACTGAGAGTTTTATCATACTTTGCGATGTACCAGGACTCCTGGTAAAACTCAATATGCAGTAAGTGTTTGTTTATCCTGGAGAGAAAAACAAATAAGAAATATATTTTAATTGTGTGAATATCTAATTGCCCAACTTTGTTTTGCATCAAACATTTGCTCAAACATTAAAGAAACAAACCGAAACAACATCCAACATCTTTTATTGTGTATATCAATTAGCTAAATTATCATTTACAAGTTCATATAGGCATATTACATACAATAAGTAAGACAGCATTTGTAAACCTATATCAAAAAATATATATTATCAGTAGTTAAACTGAATTGAATTAAACTTAACATAAATAATTATTGATTATATTTAAACCGGTTTTGTATTTCCATTTTAATGAACTCATGCTGTGTAAAACATGTTCTGTAAACAGCGATGCTTTTTCAAATTACAGGCTCAGTTGAAGAATGGGATCCTAAGCTCTAAATTTAAAAATAAATCCACTCTTATTCAAGTTAATCTTTGGGCAGGACTCTCTTACTGTGATGGAAGATGGAACAAAGTCATTTTAAAAAAAGAAGGTGCCCTATCTTCAGTACACCTCAATAACTTGGTAGAACAAGTGGTTGAATATGGTGCACCGCAACCGGAAATAAATGTGAATTCTGCTATATATATTGGCGGTGTCCCAGCTAAAGTGCAAGACTTGTTTCCAGACCTTGATTTACAACACGGTAAGGAAATCTGCTTTATATTTATTGGCATCTCAATTATTACAAATTGAGTTTCATCTGAATCAGTGGATGAAGAGTAAGAAAATATGGAGATATGTTATTTTACTATATATAATTCTAATCTATAATTAATAGTTCATAAATTGTTTAATTCATCTTTAAAATTCAAATATTTTAATATTTTAATTAAAATGTATTTCAACATACTCATTATTTTAAAAAAATATGTCTGCGTTGACTATCTACTGTATCATCAGTTGAATTTTCATATAGTGAAGATCGTTGGTCAACAATTGCTGTACAACTATTTATTATTAATTTGTTACGGAATCTCAGTCTGCTTTTTCAAGACATAATGGCCTTCACTAAATCTATAATTGGCAGCATGGTGCATAAAGCATGATATTTCATTGCTTTTTAATTTAGACAAAATGCAAATATATCAAAGACTGGCACATCCTGTTGCAATTTTCCCATACAAGTGAAAGAGTGGTAAAAGATGTTCTCTTGCTCGGAAGAATGCCTATTGGGTATATCTGACCAAAGACTGGTTTTGACAACAAGATCTATTGTTGAGAAATATATTAGCAAGCTAGATAAGCCAACTGTGCATACGTCAGCCTGTCAACACGCAGCTTCAATGTCCTCAGTACATTCTTCTTATATCATGTTAAGTGGCTGACAGTGCTTGTACTGGCTACAATCACAATACACAATACAATACACTGGAAACTAATTTAGTACATGCAACCACTCACCATTACATTTATGCACTATTCTCTACTCCAAAATTGCACCCACAAATGAGAGTTGCTAATCAGTTTTTGCTCATGCTTAACTTGAGTTTGGTCATTATAATTATGCAATCCAACTTTGGTAAAATATTTAAAAACATTTACAGTAGCAATTAATATGCATTGTTAGTATTGTATTCTGCATATTTTCAAATTGCTATATTGTTTTCAGTAATAAAGCTGCAGGCGAGCACAGTTCAGGCTGTGGGCAAATACGCCCAAAATCACTGTTGGTTTCTCCTTACTGCACTTGAATCAGGGGGAGCTGAACTGTGCTATATTTAGCTCTACGGCCCCCTACCTCCTGTTCTTGAGATATTTACCATTTTAGTTACGATCCTCCTGACTGGCTCTCTAATTGTAGGAGGTGTGACAGTAGGGGCAATGCAGCTACTATAATTAAGGTCAAGCCGGCCATTGCCCTTGCATGTCTTAAGGGATACTCAGGGTTACCCCGGTATCCTTGGCTATAATGAGATTTGGTTTATGTATTTGATTATTTAGATAAGTATGAATATGTTTTTGCTGTTGTCTTTGTGTGCACGGTTGGTAATTCACTCAAGCAGCCAGCACACAAAGAGATGGGGTCCTGCTACCAGAATGGGGCAGGTGAAGTGCTTCAGACATTATGAGTGTGGAGGAGTACTGACTCTGGTCTTAGTAACATTGCCTCTCCAAGCGGAGCCATTAAACAGCCCAGATTCTGAGGTGCCTATCTCTGCACAAACTATCAGACTGACTGTGGGAACCATTGCTGGGTTTGAGTCCCGTAAGCATGATTCTCAATGGGCAGTTTAAATTTCCCACTCCTCATCAAGCCCACTATTTTAGAGGTATGGTCACCTCCCATGTCCTGGATCGGCCCATCACAAATGAGCCTCTTCTCAGTGATTGGTCCGTTCACAACATCCGCACACTGATTGGTCAGCATCCTTTATTCCATCCTTGGAATAGGGATAGTGAGCCTATGTAAGGACCTGCCGATTTCAGTTCCACAGACTATTCTAGTCGTAGTATAGTAGGTGTCATCCAAGGTTTTTTGCCAGGACACCAAAGTGAGGCTTGTAGTGGAAGGCTATTTGAACATGCTACAGGGTAAATAGCATTCCTGAACTATTGCAGTACCCAAAGCGGATGGAGAGTGGAAGTTGCCTGGGTAAGCCTTGGAAGCAATGCCTGGCAACTAGTTGAGATAGGTGCCGCATAGGGGCAGCAGGTCTCAGGGGGCGGATAGAGGGATAATGGAGCAGCATGTAGCAGCTCTGCTGCTTTCCTTTTAATTTAAATGTTTTAAAATATATGTAGGATTGAAGCAGTGGCTCTCCATAGCTGAATCGCATTCATTTCAGCTATGGGGAGCTCCTGCTTTTGGAGATGCTTGCCTCCTTAGGGGGTGCCATATCTCATGTTCCGGTTTAAAGCCCACGGTTACATGGGCCAATAGGAAGCCACCTATGACGTCATGGCTTCCTATTGGCCCATGGTGATGGGACAGCTAAACCTGAGCAGGAGATATCAGCACCCCCTGTGGAGGTAAGTATCTCTGGGGCTCCCCATAGCCGGAACATTTTTTTGGAGGAGTGGGCTGCGTCCTTATAAGTGCTTGCCTAAGAGCAGCACATAAGCAGGCACCGGCCTGCCTACCATAATTTCATCTCAGTTTCAGCAGGGAAAGGAGGCATGAGGCTTGCATTGAAGCAAAGACAGGGACAGAGAGAGAGAGGCAGAGGGGCCTATTCACTAAGCAATGATGACTGGTTTAATGGGCGATAAATGCCTTTATAGCGGGATACTGACTGATCTGTTATTCACAAAGCAGTGATAACAGTGCAGTTGCACGCTATAATGGCTTTTTAAGCCTTTAAACAGTCAGAGACAAGAAAAAGTCTTATGATAGGGCAAAAAATAGCAAAATCGGCATTTTTTTGCCAGTAACTGGTATTCACAAAGCTGTGATAAGTTTATCGGAGTATAAAAGCTAACCGTATTTTTTCACCAGCTAATGGCTGAGACATGCATAAAATCGTGTATTTTTCTTTTTCTACACTGGTATCAGTCCTGAGGCTGGCGGGGTCTCCGGGTGGTCCCATGGGTGATGGGGGCCCCATAGGAGTCTGGGGGTCATTGGGTGGTCCCTGCAGGTGTCTGGGGGCCTCCAGGTGGTGCCTGTGGATTTCCGGGAGACCCATGGGAGTTCTTGGGTCCTCTATGTTGTCCCTGTGGGTGTCCGGAGGGCCCATGGAGTCCGGGGGTCCTCAGGTGGTCCCCACGGATGTATGGGGGCCTGCTGGTGGTCCCTGCAGGTGTCCAGGGCCCCCACGGGAGTCTGGGGGTCCTCGGGTGGTCCCCGCGGGTGTCGGAGGGTCCCCGCTGACCTGCGGTACCAATCCTGTGCTGGAAAAAAACTTGCACTTACTCCTACCAAGATGAAGGCCATCCTCATCCTCATCACCGTCCTTGTCCTCTGTGGGCATCAAAAATACAATAACAAATACAATCTAATGGTCCCTAGTCCCTTAATCACCTTAGTGGTTAGTTATCACTATACTAATTAAGGGGCTAACCCACCACCCCCACTACCCATTGATTGGCACAGTGTTAAGTATGCCCATGTAATATGGGCATACTTTGCCACTATAGCAATACATGGGGAAGTTAAAAAAAAAAAACAGGCTAAAAATAAAACACATTACATAGAAAAATAAACACATTACAAATTACCAGGAATCAATAAAGCAAATACCAAATAAACACCAGAATTAAAAATTAAAACACCAAAAAACAACAATAAATAAAAGAAAACTCCAAATAAACACTATTATTAAAAGCAAAAGACCAAAAATAAACCACAATTAAAAAGCAAACACCGAAAAAATAACAGAAATAAACAATTGAAAACACAACAAAAAATCCAATCATTCAAAATCAAAACACAAAATAAATAGTAGAAATAATTAAAAGCAAAGAACCAAAATACATTTAAAAGAAATAAAAACAAGCATAAATAATCGGAAAATGAAATAAAAACAAGCCATCCAAATTACAAACAATTAAGCCAACCAATAAACAGAAAAATAAAAAACTACAATCAATAGAAAAAACGCTTTCGGCAAAAAATGCATTGACTGTCACTAAATCCCCTGATCACGTGGGCCGTGAAGTGGGAAAATTTAAATATGGCCCCCGGGATACCGGAACCCTATAATGGGGCCTGTAACTCAGGAAGTAGGGGGTCCCCAGACCTGAAATCAATGCGGTTTAGCTCCGGAGACACCCTGCTACAATAATTTAATATTAAAATAAAATAAAACCCCTGCAATCGCCTGTTAGAGGTATGCAGGTTGAGTGACTGATTCAGTCTATCTCTTACTACACATCTCTTACAGACAGGTATACACCGGTAGGATTCACACGCTGGGACCTCTGTTGTGTAAATCCAATGGGCGATTAGTCTGCTGCCGTCAATCTAACAAGGATCTCAGCGAGCTCTGGAAAGTTTTGGTGAGAAATGATTGGATGTTGTTGGCTGCATCTGTACATCCATCAAGTTTAGCCTATGCTTAATTTAGACGACAGATACTTTATCCTATATCCGTTTTTACAGTATATTGATCCAGAGGAAGGCAAACAAAAAACCCCAGTGAAATACATTTCTTCCTGACTCCAAGAATCAGATTACTCCCTGGATCAACAACCTTCCCATGTTTACTTATTTGGTACTGTATATACCCGTATACCTTTCCTTTCTCTATGTGTGTGTGTGTGTGTGTGTGTGTGTGTGTGTGTGTGTGTGTGTGTGTGTGTGTGTGTGTGTGTGTGTGTGTGTGTGTGTGTGTGTATATATATATATATATATATATATATATATATATACAGTGTTCGACAATTATATACATTTACTCACTCTGGGCGGGTGGATTTAACCCCCGGGCGAGTAAATATTGGCCCAAGCAGCACACGTGTGTTTTTTAAATTTCCCGCGCTCGCGCTGCTGTTTTTCCCGCACTGCTGGAGAAAGAAAAAAAAAAGCCGGAGGCGGGTTCATGTTGTTTTGGGGGAGATTACCCCGCCTTCGGCTCTCTGAGCAGTGGCCTCCCTCCTCAGCGCTTCCACTCCTCCCACTTCCGGCAGCCAGCCACTTCCACGCCTATCTGCCTCAGGCCCCTGCAGGGCCATCTGTCGCCCCCCCCTCCCTTCCATCAGGCCATCTGTCGCTACCCCCCCCCCCCACCCTTCCATCGGGCATCTGTCGCTCCCCCCCCTCCCTTCCATCGGGCCATCTGTCGCCCCCCCCCTCCCTCCCATCGGGCCATCCGCCCCCCCCCCTCCCATCAGGCCATCCGCCCCCCCCCCCTCCCACCCATCGGGCCACCCACCCCACCCTCCCACCCATCGGGCCATCCGCCCCCCCCCTCCCACCCATCGGGGCATCCGCCCCCCCCCCCACCCATCAGGCCATCCACCCCCCCCTCCCATCGGGCCATCCGCCCCCCCCCTCCCATCGGGCCATCCGCCCCCCCCTCGTATCGGGCCATCCGCCCCCCCCTCCCATCGGGCCATCCGCCCCCCCCCTCCCATCGGGCCATCCGCCCCCCCCTCCCATCAGGCCATCCGCCCCCCCCCTCGTATCGGGCCATCCGCCCCCCCTCGTATCGGGCCATCCCCCCCCCCCCCCTTCCATCGGGCAATCCATCAGCCCTGCTCTTCTCCTGCTCTGATGGCCAGCTCAGCTGTTTGCAGGGGAAATCCCCTAACCGGAGCTACTCCCTGCTCTAAGCAGGGGAAATCCCCTAACCGGAGCTACTCCCTGCTCTAAGCAGGGGAAATCCCTCACCTGGTGCTGCCCCCGCTGCCATGTGCGACCCCTCCTGCTGTGTGGGGGGCCCACTGCCGTGCAGGTGAGTTTGTGTGTGTGTGTGAGTGACAGACTGTGTGTGTGTGTGTGTGTGTATTTGTCTGAGTGAGAGTGAGTGTCTGTGTGTCTGTGAGTGTGTCACCCTCTCTCTCCCTCTCCCTGTGTCACCCTCTCCCTGTGTCACCCTCCCTCTCCCTGTGTCACCCTCTCCCTCTCCCTGTGTCACCCTCTCCCTATCCCTGTGTCACCCTCTCCCTCTCCCTGTGTCACCCTCTCCCTCTCCTTGTGTCACCCTCTCCCTGTGTCACCCTCTCCCTGTGTCACCCTCCCTCTCCCTGTGTCACCCTCCCTCTCCCTGTGTCACCCTCTCCCTGTGTCACCCTCCCTCTCCCTGTGTCACCCTCCCTCTCCCTGTGTCACCCACCCTCTCCGTGTCACCCACCCTCTCCCTCTCCCTGTGTCACCCTTCCTCTCCCTGTGTCACCCACCCTCTCCCTGTGTCACCCACCCTCTCCCTGTGTCACCCACCCTCTCCCTCTCCCTGTGTCACCCTCTCCCTGTGTCACCCTCTCCCTGTGTCACCCCCTCCCTCTCCCTGTGTAACCCCCTCCCTCTCCCTGTGTCACCCTGTCCCGCTCCCTGTCACCCTCCCTCTCCGTGTCACCCTCTCCCTGTGTGACCCACCCTATCCGTCTCCCTGTGTCGCCCTCTCCCTGTCACCCTCTCCCTCTCTCTGTCACCCTCTCCCTCTGTCACCCTCTCCCTCTCTCTCCCTGTGTCACCCTCCCTCTCCCTGTGTCACCCTCCTGCTCCCTGTGTCACCCTCCATCTCCCTGTGTCACCCTCCATCTCCCTGTGTCACCCTCCATCTCCCTGTGTTATCCTCCCTCTCCGTGTCACCCTCCCCCTCTCCCTGTCACCCTCCCCCTCTCCCAGTCACCCTCCCCCTCTCCCTGTCACCCTCCCTCTCCCTGTGTCACCCTCCCTCTCCCTGTGTCACCCTCCCTCTCCCTGTGTCACCCTCTCTCTGCCTGTGTCACCCACCCTATCCCTGTGTCACCCTCCCTCTCCCTGTGTCACCCTCCCTCTCCCTGTGTCACCCTCCCTCTCCCTGTGTCACCCTCCCTCTCCCTGTGTCACCCTCCCTCTCCCTGTGTCACCCTCCCCCTCTCCCTGTCACCCTCCCCCTCTCCCTGTCACCCTCCCCCTCTCCCTGTCACCCTCCCCCTCTCCCTGTCACCCTCCCCCTCTCCCTGTCACCCTCCCTCTCCCTGTGTCACCCTCCCTCTCCCTGTGTCACCCTCCCTCTCCCTGTGTCACCCTCCCTCTCCCTGTGTCACCCTCCCTCTCCCTGTGTCACCCTCCCTTTCCCTGTGTCACCCTTTCCCTGTGTCACCCTTTCCCTGTGTCACCCTCTCCCTGTGTCACCCTCTCCCTGTGTCACCCCCTCCCTCTCCCTGTGTCACCCTCCCTCTCCCTGTGTCACCCTCCCTCTCCCTGTGTCACCCTCTCTCTCCCTGTGTCACCCTCTCCCTCTACCTGTGTCACCCTCTCCCCCTGTCACCCTCTCCCTGTGTCACCCTCTCCCTCTCCCTTTGTCACCCTCTCCCTCTCACCCTCTCCCTGTGTCACCCTCTCCCTGTGTTACCCTCTCCCTGTGTCACCCTGTCCCGCTCCCTGTCACCCTCCCTCTCCGTGTCACCCTCTCCCTATGTGACCACCCTCTCCGTCTCCCTGTGTCGCCCTCTCCCTGTGTCGCCCTCTCCCTGCGTCGCCCTCTCCCTGTGTCGCCCTCTCCCTGTGTCGCCCTCTCCCTGTGTCGCCCTCTCCCTGTGTCGCCCTCTCCCTGTGTCGCCCTCTCCCTCTCTCTGTCGCCCTCTCCCTGTGTCGCCCTCTCCCTCTCTCTGTCACCCTCTCCCTCTCTCTGTCTCCCTCTCCCTCTCTCTAGCTCCCTCTCTCTGTCTCCCTCTCCCCATCTGTCGCACTCTCTTCTTTGCTCTCTCTGTCGCACTCACTCTTTGTCTCTCATTCTCTCAGTGTGTGTGTCTCTCATTCTCTCTCTTTCTCTGTGTGTCTCTCTTTCTCTCTCTTTCTCTGTGTGTTTCTCTTTCTCTCTGTGTGTGGGGGTGTGCCGCTCTCTGTGTGTGTCTGTCTGTCTCTCTCTGTGAAGCGCCGACGTCTAGACACTGGTTAAGGGGTTCAGGAAACTAGTCATTCACATCTGGCTTTTATTTCTAGATCTGACATTGACACACACACATACACACACACATACACACGTCTAATTGTAGTATAATGTAATACAATAAATACATGTATGTCAAAAATGAATGTTGTTCTGACTAGGAATTTATTAAATGTATTTTATTTATATATTTTATTTTAAAGCGGGGTTGGGGCGGGACTAGGGGCGGAGTTGGGGGTGGGACTAGGTGGCAAGTAGATTTTTTGGTTGGGCGAGTAGATTTTTGGGTGATTTGTCGAACACTGTATATATATATATATATATATATATACATGTAGAGGTATCAGTACCGTGTTAGCCGAGCTTCAATAATCAAAAAATAAATAGATGATACCGTTCTGTGGCTAACGAAATGCTTTTATTTGTGCGAGCTTTCGAGATACACTGATCTCTTCTTCCGGCGATGTTACAATGAATGAAGCAAGGATAACTTGAAAACAGTGTCTCTTGGAATGTTATCTGTGCTTCTCCTTCCCCCGGTGTGGATGTGTTTTATGGCTAGAGGTGTCAAAGGGTAACTGAAAGCAAGTGAAGAAAGAGTGTGTATGTGTATCAGTGTGAATAAAAATGAATGGAGAGCCCACTACACAAGGTGTGTGTGGAGTGAGAGGGATATAAATGGTGTGGGTGGGTGTGGAAATGTGAGAGTTTGTAGCACAACTAAAAGTGTGTGTGGATACTATGTGGTCCCTATTGGTGTATATGGATGGAAAAATAAGGAGTATTAGTATGTGTGAGAGCCAGCTGTGTGTGCATACATATAGCACAGTATGTACAGACATGGCCTTTAGCGCTCATGGGAAGAGAGTTCGCTAGTGTCAGTAATGACTCATAAAATTTCGATCTCTGTTTAGGCCACTGCTAAGTGTCCCGAACAGTTGCATAAATTTGTATTCATGCAACCGTCTCTCTTTCGGGGTTTTAAGATTACCTTTGAGTATGGCAACCCTCAGATCGTTCATCTTATGGCCAGAGTCAGAGAAATGTTCGCCAACAGGACTGTCTCTTGTTCCGCGTGTGATGCTGTGGCGATGCAGGTTCATTCTCTTGTTTAGCCCCTGTCCTGTCTCACCTATGTAGTAGCAGCCCCCTGGGCATTTCATGCACATGATGAGGTACACGACATTGCTGGAGGAACAGGTGAACCCTCCTCTGATTTTGTATTCCCGATTCTTGTGTGGTATTTGTATTGTGTCCGCTGTGTAGAGCATTGCGCAGGTTTTGCATCTTGGGTCCTGGCATGGTTTTGTCCCGCATTCAGTTGTACTGCTGAATACTTTACTCCTCACCATAATATTCTTGAGATTATGGGGTTGTCTGTATGATAATAAGGGTGCTTCAGGGAAGACCTGTTGCAGTCTTGTATCTTCCTGGAGGATGGGTTGTAGTTTCCTGGCGATCTTGCGTAGGTCTCCTAGGTGTGGGTTATATGTGACCACCAAAGGAACCCTGTCGCTTGTCTCCTTCTGTTTGTATTCAAGGAGATCACTTCTTGGTATTCTGGTGGCTTTGTGAATTTGCTGGTCTACAATTCTGTGGTTATATCCACGGTTTATAAAGTCTGATCTCAAGGCTTTAATCCGCTGGTCTCTGTCTGCTGTGTCGGAGCATATCCGGTTGTATCGTATGGCTTGACTGTAGATGGTTGCATGTTTGGTGTGTGTCGGGTGGAAGCTGTTGTCCCTCAAATAGCTGGCTCTGTCTGTGGGTTTGCGGTATACAGAAGTCTGTAGTTGGTTGTTCTTTATAGTAATGGTGGTGTCTAGAAAATGTACTTCATCCGGGGAATGGGTGAGTTTGAGGTTGATGGTCGGGTGGAACGTATTGAAGTTGTCATAGAACTGTAGGAGGTCCTGTTCGCCAGAGGTCCAAATCAGGAGGATGTCATCGATGTAGCGAAGGTATGTAAGGGGTTTCAAGTGACAGGTGGACAGAAAGTCACTTTCCAGTTTTGCGCAGAACAGATTGGCATACTGTGGCGCCATCCGAGTACCCATAGCGGTCCCGGTTGTCTGGAGGTATGTGTCATTTCCAAATGTGAAGTAGTTATGGGTCAGAATAAATTCAATGCATTTAGTCACTGTCTCTGTGAGTGGCTCCTGCGATCCCAGAAAGTATCTGCAGGCTGAAATCCCATCCTCGTGGGGGATGTTTGTATAAAGTGACTCTACATCCATAGTTGCTAGTAGTGTTCCTGTAGGGAGGGGGCCAATGGCATTCAGTTTGTTTAGCAGGTCGGTGGTATCCTGGATATAGCTGGGTGTGTTCCTGACAAGTGGTTTTAGAATGCCCTCCACCCAGCCAGAAATATTCTCGGTAAGTGTGCCAGATCCAGAGATAATAGGGCGCCCAGGGTTACCCTCTTTGTGAATTTTAGGGAGCATGTAGAATGTGCCAGGTTTTGGGTTAGCTGGTATCAGGTCCAGAATTTGTTCTCTTGTGTGGATCGGGAGTGTTTTAATGATCCTGTTGAGTTCTCGCATGTATTTTTTAGTTGGATCCTCCTGCAGTTGGGTGTAGTACTTTGAATCAGAGAGTTGCCTGTGTGCTTCCCGCAGGTAGTCTGTGGTGTTCATTATGACCACTGCTCCTCCCTTGTCCGCAGGTTTGATTGTTATGTTGTGGTTGGCCTTTAGCGATTCTATGGCTCTCTTCTCCATCAGTGTCAGATTATATGTTTGTTTCCTTACTTTGTCCAGGATGGTGGTTTTGGCGCTGTGTCTGAAGCTTTCAATGTACCGGTCCAATGTGGGGTTGCGCCCAGTTTGTGGGATCCAGTTTGATTTTTGCTTCTCCCTGCTCATGTGCAGCGGCTCTCCTTCTGCAGTGTTGGCATAATCTTGGTTGTGTCTGTCATGGAAGAACTCCTTAAGACGCAGCCTTCTGAAGTATTCTTCTAGGTCACTGCACAGCTCAATCTTGTCCATAGGCTTGGTAGGGCAGAATGTGAGACCCTTTGATAATACTGAGGACTCTGCTTGATTAGGTGTGTAATCTGAGAGGTTAACAGTGCAGTCCTGTTCTTGGTGACTGTCAATGTTTGTATTATTAGTTGTTTTGCTGGCTGCTGCAGAGTATCTCATTCTTAGCCTCAGTCTGTGCAGTTTCTTTTCCTTATTGCTAATTAGACCCTTCAGGAGTTTTTCATGGAATGTTTGGAGTCCTCTCCATGTGTCTGTGTGAATTTCTCCTGTATCCAGGATGCTGTCTATTGTCACCTTTGTCTTTCTCCTGTTGCTGTAACAGATGCTGATGAGATGGTTCCTTAATCTTTCTGAGTTCCTGGTGCACAGTTGTTGGGAGAATTTTGTGTTGTATGTGGTAGCAAGTGGGTTTTTGAGGACGAGTCCTTTCGGGATCAGATGCTCCTTCTTGCATTTGCTGAGGAAGATGATATCGCTGTCTAGTTGTGCCTGTTTTTTCAGTAAATCCTTTAGCTTCATTTGGGTGCGGTACAATGTGGTATCTTCCATATTTTCATGTAGAGGTATCAGTACCGTGTTAGCCGAGCTTCAATAATCAAAAAATAAATAGATGATACCGTTCTGTGGCTAACGAAATGCTTTTATTTGTGCGAGCTTTCGAGATACACTGATCTCTTCTTCCGGCGATGTTACAATGAATGAAGCAAGGATAACTTGAAAACAGTGTCTCTTGGAATGTTATCTGTGCTTCTCCTTCCCCCCGTGTGGATGTGTTTTATGGCTAGAGGTGTCAAAGGGTAACTGAAAGCAAGTGAAGAAAGAGTGTGTATGTGTATCAGTGTGAATAAAAATGAATGGAGAGCCCACTACACAAGGTGTATTTTTCCATCCATATACACCAATAGGGACCACATAGTATCCACACACACTTTTAGTTGTGCTACAAACTCTCACATTTCCACACCCACCCACACCATTTATATCCCTCTCACTCCACACACACCTTGTGTAGTGGGCTCTCCATTCATTTTTATTCACACTGATACACATACACACTCTTTCTTCACTTGCTTTCAGTTACCCTTTGACACCTCTAGCCATAAAACACATCCACACCGGGGGAAGGAGAAGCACAGATAACATTCCAAGAGACACTGTTTTCAAGTTATCCTTGCTTCATTCATTGTAACATCGCCGGAAGAAGAGATCAGTGTATCTCGAAAGCTCGCACAAATAAAAGCATTTCGTTAGCCACAGAACGGTATCATCTATTTATTTTTTGATTATATATATATATATATATATATATATATATATATATATATATATATACACATATACACAGTATCAGCGCTACAGTGTTCACCTATATTAATGATGCCCATCTAGGGCAGTGGTTTAGAATAATACACAAAGGGCAATAGCAAAAATCAAGAGATGGAGAGAACTACCTATAAGGCACACAAGCCTATAGGAAAGTAAGTTGTAACAGAACAAGTTACTACATGCAGCTATATTGTTGCAAAGAGTCACATGCAAACAAACACATAACAATGTGTCAAGACACAAAGGATGCACCTCAATAAATGAGAAAATTCAAGCTAACATAGACAGGAGGCACTGATCCAGAAATGTCCACAGATAAAAAATGCTGCAGTGAGTATACTGAGTTAAACTAAAGTCCAACTGATGTAAACACAATCCTGCTCGTGATGTAAGCACCTGTATGCTAATGTCCTGAGGCAAGGAACAGAGAAAACATAGATAGTCCGTGATACTTCACCGATGTAGAGAAAGCATATGCAGACCTGGCAGGTCTGTTGGATAAAGAAGGGGAGTCCCCCGCCAGCTCCCACTCCAACGCACGTTTCGTCAATTGACTTCTTCGGGGAGTGGTGAAAGAGTATGAACAAGCAAACTTTAAATAGCAGACAAAGCTGTAAATTCGCGCAAAAACGGCATTTGCTGGGAGGCGTGCGGTCAAACGCAGTCACAATCAAAGAAAGAAAAAAGCACAAGGCGCACCAAGGGTGAAAGAATTGTATTTAAACAATCAGATAAATGTAAATATCAACTTACATATTAAAAGATCTGTGATCCAATAAAATCCAGTAAGAGTCAATCTCCTTGTGGCCCTGCTCCGTGAGTGTCAGGCTCGTTGGCATCTGCTGGCAGAGGCTTGTGTTCCCGTGCACTGGGAACAACTGAAACCACGTCTCACAGCCTCACTCAACCACTTCCGGGTTCGCGCAAGGCAGCATAATCCATATGTGGTGACAAGAAGTACAGATGCAGTGGCCATTATTTTAACAAATCACGCAGTGTATACCTCGGAATACCCATGTCATGGCGAGGATTGCTTCCAACCCTACCGCCATAAGGCTGCGCTTATAGTGCTGGCGATAGCATCGCGACCGATGACGTCACCCGTCGCCACCCGCGAAAGTTGTAATTTGTTTTTCAGCGACAGTCGCCAGTGACGTTACTAAAGAGGGTGGACCGTGCAATTTGATTGGTTTAGAGAGTCATATGTGGCGACTGTCTCTAAAAAATCAAATAGACCCGGCTACCAGTTTTCCAGAGGCTCCGTCGCTCCGTCGTTTCATTGCTCCGTCACGCTTACTATAAGCGCAGGTGACGGAGTCAATTGTTTTTTTTCGAGTCGCGTCGCCATCACGGGCACTATAAGCGCAGCCTACTGTAAGACGCGAGTGCAGGCAAGTGCATAAAATGGCATTTTAGTGCACAGTGGCACAGTACTGCAAACACTAGAATTCATTCATTTCATTGCATTTAATTGCACAATCCATGAAATTCAAACAAAGCAATCGCCATAAACACGTGTGCCTGGGGCGATAGGCGGCGTTAATGCCACGTGGAATACAGCAGCACACATGAAAACAGCGCCGTGATATTCTTAAAATAATTGCCACTGCCACTGTAGTAGTTCTCCCAAACCAGCTCTCTGGCAGGATAGCCCAACCGGCAAAGTGCAGACAATGCAGCATGGGGGCAATAACAAGTAAAATAAATAAGCAATCACAATCAATTAAACAGCAGGTGATTCTACGAGTTCCCTATGGTCAGGACATCGACCAATAGGGGTTAAGTAGGTGGAGTTACATAGGGCAAAATCCTATGATCGCAACTCACATTACAAGAATAATATCATTATAACTGTGCAAAAAAGGAAGGAGTAACATGGTGACAAAAGTGACAGGATAATCACTGCAAATAAGTATGTGAAATTAGCTGTAGCGAAGTGGCAGTAGTTCATTATTGATAAAAATACAGTGCCTGTAGAGTGAAATAATTAATATCAATAATACTGTACATCTTAGTATTATAATATGAATATCTTTAAGTAAAGAACCATGGAACAATCTTAAGTGTCCAAAAGGTCACAAGTCTTGAACTTTCCATAATTCTTCTGCGTCATAATTATTGTTGTAGAGAAAAATCTCCATATTTTAAAGACACAGCAGCAGTATTCCAAAATAGACGAAAAAGTCCAAAAGATGTAGACAGGAACCATCATATCAATAAACAGCACATCCAGACCACAAATTCCAGATTTGCGACATCACAACCACATGTAATCCATTATATGTATGTATGTATGTATGTATGTATGTATGTATGTATGTATGTATGTATCTAGCCATGTGTTAAAAATGGTATACAGTTCTCTCTCATGCTGGCAGTAAGCCTGGTAAGTATACAGGATTGCCAGCATCAATCATGGAGGTTTGCCCTCACACCCTGGTGAGGTGTCATATGTACATGAGGGGAGTGGTAACAGACCTTGTGTCCATTGTTAGTGACACAGGAGGTGGAGCCATTTCCTGGGTATGTAAGGCACAGCACTGCCCAAAGTTAGTGGTTCAGCATGTATGCAAGTTTATGTTCAAGGTCAATGATAATCTAATGTGATTCTGCAGCAAATAGCCTGACCTGCAGCAGAAGTCTGGCAGGGCCTACACTGTGTCCAGGGACCTGGCACAGGTGGTGATCTCCCTGAGGGGAGAGGTGATCCAACTCCATTGGGAGGGCAGATAAACCTTCAGAAAGGAGAGCACAGAAGATGAGCGGCTGAGCTGTTGCTGCGAGGGGCAGTCTGCCCGTACCATCATCAATAAAGATGCCCTGTTTCACGACAACCCCACTGTGTGAGTGTGAAGTTACTCCACAGCGGAAGGCACCACCAAGAAGGAGTTCCTCATCAGAACCATCTCCCTGCGGACGCAGAGATCCTGATGAGGTGGAGGCGCTGCACTGTATGTAGGTAGGACTCGTGCACACTACCTCAGCTGCATGTCTGGGTTGACATTCCCCATACACCATCTTGAAGGAGACTCAGGAGTTCTGTTGCCAACAGGTGCACCACCAGACACGACCATGTAATGGGGACTGGTTAGACCACAGGAGCCAATGTGAGATTGGGTGGGTCAGCCAGGTCAGAAAGTCCGTTACATATATATATATATGTATATATACACACACACACTGTGTGAAGGGAGTGGGGCACACACCTAGTATAGATCAGATTACAGGAGGGTGCTGCTATCAGAGTACCTATGAGGTACTGTACACAAATAACAAAGGGATAGGCACACAATAACTATGCAAACAATATGTATTTTACTAGTCAACGTTTCGGCTAACCCTCTGGGGCTTTTATCAAGATATATAGTTAAAGTCAAGGAGAAAGAACAAGCACAAATTCAAACAGCAGATGCTTGGGTGCACCGAGCAAGAACTTGGGTAAAATGTATAATAGAGAAGCTAGGCACACGCAGTATTCATAAATAAGCAAGTGGTTTATTAATCAAGTGAGGAGCAATGGTTCAGTCCTTTTTTCAGACCTTTATCCTGCTTAATAATTTGTGTGAAAATTCCTTCTATCTGTATTGGGTATACAGTCAGTTGTTGTGAGTATACATGCTTGGTATAAAAATAATATTAATAAAATATGAATATATTCTATTAGCAACAAGTGGTGGAATGGAAATATTAACATAAAAGCTTCCATGAAAAGATTCAGCTGATGGGTAATAAAACAAAAGTGGAATTGATTTCTTGCCTTCTGCAAGCGAAGAGGCCAAAAGTGAGATTTATCCAAGACTCAAAACATTCCTAGAATCCCTAATATGTCCAAGGAGATTCGACCAGGATTTTTGACAATCCAAACACAGCATAATGTTAAATGTAGGACAGCACTTTCAATCTTTTCGTTAATTTTACACTAAGATATATATATATATATATATATATATATATATATATATATATATATATATATATATATATATATATATATACAAATGTAAATACAACTGTATGCTCATCTGCATGTCTTAGGCAGGTCTGCAACCCCGCCTTTCCCCATTATCACCCAGCACACAGCACTTCCACTGCAGCAAGGGATTCTGGGAAATGACATGCAAAGGAGCACACAGTGCCACTTTTTGCTTCAAAAACCATTTTTAACATGGTTCCCTATAGGCTTAAGCTTGCTGCATGGTCACAGCTTTGAGCACAGCCAGGGTTAAGGTGCATACCCAGAAAACCACCCACAGACAGCTGTTTCGACCTTAATGGGTCTCATCAGTGAGGTGTTGATTAACTGGGTATGCAAAGAAGCTAAAGGATGGTCCAACCATAATACTGAGTTAAGTTATGGTGAGTAAAAAAAGTGACAAAAACCCTCCACAGCAAAGCAAATATGCAAATGTAAATACAACTGTATGCTCATCTGCATGTCTTAGGCAGGTCTGCAACCCCACCTTTCCCCATTATCACCCAGCACACAGCACTTCCACTGCAGCAAGGGTTTCTGGGAAATGACATGCAAATGAGCACACAGTGCCACTTTTTGCTTCAAAAACCATTTTTAACATGGTTCCCTATAGGCTTAAGCTTGCTGCATGGTCACAGCTTTGAGCACAGCCAGGGTTAAGGTGCATACCCAGAAAACCACCCACAGACAGCTGTTTCAACCTTAATGGGTCTCATCAGTGTGGGGTTGATTAACTATATATATATATATATATATATATATATATATATATATATATTGGCTAAGGGTTGCTCATGTAATGTGAGCATGAGATAAAAGGTGGCACTGTGTGCTCATTTGCATGTTATTTCCCAGAATCCCTTGCTGCAGTGGAAGTGCTGTGTGCTGGGTGATAAGGGTGAAAGACAGGGTTGCAGACCTGTCTAAGACATGCAAATGAATATACAGGAATAGATAAGAAAGTCAAACCGCGCTCTTGCTTCCTAACAGGATCTCGTAGTGGATCAACTCTTCCCTCTTGCAGCTGATGTGATGTGAAGGCACCCCTCCTCCACAGGTCCCGTCGCAGGATGGCTCCAAACGCGGGCAATAGCAGGGAATGAAACACAAAAGCGCACCGAGGGTCAAGATTTAATTAAAACATGTTAGTAGTAGTAACAATAAAAACTTACATATAAGGTTAGGTACATCCAGTATTCAGGTGCAGAGGAAACAGTCCTGGTGGTGTCCTGGGCATAAAGAGATGGTGCAGAGGCTTACAAGGTAGACCCGCGCGCTGGGGCTGCCTGGCTCAGCACCATATAGTTCTTACTTCCGGGTTGCGGCTTCTCGCAGGACCCGTGAATAGTAGCCCGCCTCAAATGCCGGTTCCCCAGAGAAACTCACTCCGGCGTGCCGAAGGGTCTCTGGTTGTTGATGGGACAGCTGGGGGTAGGTACACCTGTGGGCTGACTTCTAGCTGCACCGTAGGGCTTTCGCAATGCGTTTCACACAGTGTTGTGCCTCATCAGGCAATATTTTGGACACCTACTTGGGGGCCTTTTAAACAGTAATACCTTTACATGATCAATTATGGGTTATTACCTACATGGGTGGCTTTTTGCAGTGTCTTTTATTTAATTATTAATATATTGCTGATGAAATTTATTTGTTTTTATTAATATAAGGTTCAATGCATACTGTACCGTTTGCATTCACAATACCTTTTAAGCCTCGTTAGTGCATCGCATTTATTATGCATGTACTCCTATTGGCTAATTCTCTACCCTATTGGGAACCCAGTATTACTGTTTAAAAGGCCCCCACGTAGGTGTCCAAAATATTCCTGATGAAGCACAACACTGTGTGAAACGCGTTGCGAAAGCCCTATGGTGCAACTAGAAGTCAGCCCACAGGTGTACCTACCCCCAGCTGTCCCATCAACAACCAGAGACCCTTCGGCACGCCGGAGTGAGTTTCTCTGGGGAACCGGCATTTGAGGCGGGCTACTATTCACGGGTCCTGCGAGAAGCCGCAACCCGGAAGTAAGAACTATATGGTGCTGAGCCAGGCAGCCCCAGCGCGCGGGTCATCCTTGTAAGCCTCTGCACCATCTCTTTATGCCCAGGACACCACCAGGGCTGTTTCCTCTGCACCTGAATACTGGATGTACTTACCCTTATAAGTAAGTTTTTATTGTTACTAATACTAACATGTTTTAATTAAATCTTGACACTCGGTGCGCTTTTGTGTTTCATTCCCGAATATACAGGAATATTTACAGTTGCTTTATGCTTTACTGTGGAGGGTTTTAGGCACTTTTTTTTACCCACCATAACCTTAATAAATATATATATATATATCAACAACGGACCTTTATGTTCATTGCAGTGCAAAAAATGTATGGATACAAGTTTTGCTTGAATTTTTAAAAGATGGTAATTAAAAATAGTTTTTTGAGTATTTGTGTTTGTTTCAGTATAATGGTACGATGTCTTACATTTTTTGTCATGGTCCTTTTCATGGAACACACTATATATATAGAACACACTATAGAACACACTATATATAGTTTCCACATGATAACAGATTTCGGGAACAGTCTCAGAAGGATTTGAACCTGTGATCTTAAGGTCAATGACATTCATTGTATCTGCAATCTTTAAATATATATATATATATATATATATATATATATTTTTTTTTTTTTTTTTTTTTTAAACAAGATTAAAACTGAAAAATAAGGAAAATTAAAGCAATTCTGATTCCATGCTCACAAAAAATTATTTTCTTTTTATTGAGACATTTCTATAAGGATGACACAACAGAAGTGAGCACAGTAGATACTTTAAAGATTGCAGATACAATGAATGTCATTGACCTTAAGATCACAGGTTCAAATCCTTCTGAGACTGTTCCCGAAATCTGTTATCAAGTGGAAACTATACAGAGACCTATTGAAACACATGGTCTTTATACAGCTCCCAGGAGACATGTCTACATCATAATATGACCCTTATTACTTATAATCCTGGCACACAGAAGTTTTCAAAGAGAAAAAAGACTGAGCTTCCATTTATTTTTACCCATTTGAAAGATGTTCCTATATTTTAGTAGTTATATGCCAGTCTAGGAAATTATGCCACAACAAAATCGCCACCAGTGCTCCGCCAACAGGGCAACACTCCGTCAGTAGTTTTGACGAAGCCATCTGTCCTATTGGCAAAACACGTAGAGTGGACCCGCCCAGGAAGTGTGAGGATTGGTGCTGCAAGCTGTCAATCTCGAGCCGCACCGGAAGTGACGCGACGGAGGTCATTGTGTACACCGGAAGTGACGTATCGCATCGGAGAGAGTGCTGGAGGTGATCCCCATACATTGCGGTGGAGTGGGGACCACAGAAAGCCTACTACACAGGAATCACGAGGCGGTGCAGTGAGCTGCGGCAACAACCATAACACTCCTCATTCACTTTTAAGTGATAAATGTTTATTTTACATTTTTAAATTGTAAGTGCGCATTTTTAGCATTTCTATAAAGTTACCTTTTGTACCATTGACCTGCACCATGGAGGTTACTCTTTATTTCTCCATGCACCTTTGCACCTGACTTCTGAGCCTGAGTTGCATCCTGTCTGCGTCCAGAGGACTCCACAGATTCCACTCATCCTGTTATTGCCTTTACCCTACTACCATCTTGTGAGTAGGCTGCACATAAGAGCCAAGTCTAAATACACGCTTCAATATTGAATCTTATTGTCTGCACTTAGTTTGTGTTTTCTCTGTTGTTTTTTCTTATCATGGAGAACAGAACATTCTAGACCACATAACAACCATTATTTAAAAATCCATCCAACATATTTCCAGCTTCTATCTTGCACAAGGTCCCATGATAATTAAATGCTACTTTATTTACCTTTTATCCTCAGTAACACCTTCCTACAGTTCTCAAGCATCATGAACATAAATTAGCAGTGTTTGTGGGTCATGGACCTAAAATATCAATTGTATTAAAATAATTTGGAATGCAATAAACCCGGTGACTACAGTAAGACATTTCTCCCTGTATACACACAAAGAGTCTCCAAATATACATGTCTTCAACCTCAACAGTAGATACACTATATATATATATATATAGTGCTTCTCTTCCAATATACACAGCCACCCCCACAAATAATATCTGCCCACCATATGACACAGATACTATATATTGTAAAATATTTCCACTTCCACTGTAATATACATAGCACTTGGTCTGCCAAATTTCTCTTATAATGAAATAATTGGTCTGTAAACCGAATGTCAAATGTCCCACCAGTCTAAGGGACATGTGTCAAGTGCTAGTACGGGTTATCACACCTGTTCCAGCATGAACTCCCATTGACTTGAATTGGAGTTAACACCAGAACGGGTGCGATAACACATACCAGCAGTTGATTAATGTGCCACTAAGTGCTGCTAAATGCTGGATGAAAGAAAAACACTTGACTGGCAGCTCATTTTCTATAGAAAGTAGCAGATTGAAAAACATGATCAAAATTGCCAAGAATTGTAATGTGTTTGTATGGCAACCAGGACAACACTCTATTGGGGTTATATATTTTTGAGTGAATTTGACACAACTGCTTAATTTTAATCTTGCACCTAATGTATCAAGCACTTTGCACCACTTTTTCCCCCATATGCATCAGTTTGGGATTGAGGGTGTCTCAAAAGTTGAGAAGTTACATGATACACAGAATATAATGAGATATGTAAAATGATGCTTAATTTACCCTAATCAAAGTGGCCGAACTTTCCGGCTTCCAACAATCTGCACTGGATGCAAATACCTTCTTACAATTGAGGCAACAGCCAGTAGATTATTACAAAGATGGGGAATTTTCTCTGATAAAGGGAAATATCTTGCAGTAAAAGAGAACAACGCTGGATTCAGACCAGTAGTATTCACTAAAAGGCACAATCTATATTACACAGGCAGCATAAAAAAGCTGATGAAAGTCAGCCCTAGTAATTCTGTCTTTTCCGTGCTTTGCATAAAAATGTAGAATGCTTCCTTTTGGATCCGATGAGGAATATCATGGTCCTTGATAATGTTTCCCATGTTACCAGTCAATTACTGTTTGTGTGTTGCTAATGGCTTTAAACCAGACAATATATAAATGGGTAGATTTGTATTGTATGTCTTTATTTATATAATGCCAAAAGTTTACTCGGCGCTTCACAAAGAATACAGAACAGGGAATTATAATTATACAATAAGTGCAGCAAAATCTGACAATAGGAAAGGAAATCCCTGCTCGATGAGCTTACAATCTAAGAGGTTTGATGGGAAATTTACAGAGACAACAGGTGAGGGAATAAGTGCTGTAGATGGCAGTGCTTGGTCACAATGGGTGGTAGGAGTGACTGAGTGTGGGACAGTAACCAGGCTATTGGGATGCTTGATTTGTGGGGCAAGTTTTAAGGTTAGTCAGTATTAAAATGAGAGGTTAACACAATTTACAGGGGAAGAGATGGCAGGGAGGCATGGGTGAGATCAGGTGTGTATGTCTGGTTCAGGCTTAGGGGAGATCCCAGCAGTAGGAAGGAGTAGATAGAGGGTGTGAATAGAAGATTTGTGTGGGTGTTTTTTATTGAGGGGTAAAGAAGTTGTTGGGAGAGAGGTGTATAAATAATGGTGCAGTGGGGAGTGGGGACGTTGGAGAGAACAGAGACATTCACAAAGAAGTGAGGAAACAGAAAAAGCAATAGGGAGGGCATAATGAGATGCAGGAGGAGAGACTTCCCAGATATTGAAGGATAGGAAGAGTACAAATAATCACAGCTTTTGGAAAGCTAAATTCTCATAGTTGCAAAGTTGTTGTTGTGCAGAGTCCAGATCTTCCTCTAATATTCACCTCCAATTTCAACTCCAAAATAAACTCTGTCAGACACTTTAAATGTGACACTTAAGATGGGACACACAGCCATATGGCTCACAGCCAAGATAGTCTGTCTTAAATACGGTGATTACATGCAATTAAATAACAATAAAGACAGAAATAACATATGTAAGTATAAGCAATCATTGAAGTAGTATGTACTGTAATTACACTTTTATATAGTAGCTTACATGAAATACTTATAAAGACAAAATATTTAAAATGTTATTACAAAGATGAGATTAATTGAGGAATGTATCATTGATCCCTTTCTATTTTGCTAGGTTTTGGTGGTTGCATGAAGGATGTAAGATTTACACAAGGTGTTGTTGTTAACTTTGCATCTGCATCCAGCAGTGCTGTCAGAGTCAATCTCGATGGATGCCTATCAACTGACAGTTCTGTTAACTGCAGGGGAAATGACTCCATCATAGTATACAAAGGAAAAGAGCAGACCATTTATGAAAGTGGCCTTCAACCATTTACAGGTACCGAATTTATATAATCTATGAAGAAATATATATATACAACAAAAATTGGAAGTGCATACTCCATGTTTAGAACACTTAATAAGGTAACAAAAATGTGTTGAAAATAGGCTCTAGAGACACATTCATGTGACAATGCTCATCTCAAATCAGGAAGCGGACCCGCTGGGCTGTGGTAGGGATGCAAATAAACTGACCAGAGCCCAGGGACAGAGTCCTGTAAGAGTATCCGTAGTCGGTAAACAGGTAGGTCAGGGCTGGTGGCAGAGTTTCAAAGTCCAGGAGACAGGCAGAGGTCAGGGCAGGCAGAAAGCAGCAAGGTCTGGGTCACGGTCCGGGGTCGGCAACAGGGGATTCAAAATATGCAAAAGGTAAAGCGTGACTGCAAAGACCAACAAAGCTGCAAATGTAAGAACTTTGCTCGGCGACTCCTACTAGGAACTGCAGCCTTATATAGCAGGCTGCCAGTACCCAAAATTGCCACAGTGAGCAGAAAGGGCACGTGAGTTGGAAAACCCGAACTGCAGCTAAACCCGGCACAGATCGAGCGCAATCCTGACAATTCACAAGCCAAAATAAAATCAAATAGAATGGCCACAAATCCAAATAGCTACTGGTAGCAATATAAATCATCTGTACTTGTAGTTCGAATCTTAATTAAAGGGACCAATATTATACATAATCTCAACAGTAACCGATAGTTCCGTTTAGTTGTAGCAACATAGACAAGGCTTTTAAGGCTCATTTCACAATGACAGACTACCATCAAACCATGAAAGAAATTTATGACATCACATGAGCCCAAAATGCATATATCTAGATTCTAACAAGCAATACTGTATCATATACATGAATAACTATACATTAGTATCAATCACTAACCAGATTGTATAGGAATTCCTCATTCATAATGAATGGTATGAATGGCCTTTCTTACATGAGAGATGCAAACCCTTCTACCCTTAAGATGATGGGCCTAGAATATGTAGAAGATTTATATTGCCACCAGTAGCTATTTGTGGCCATTCTATGTGATTTTATTTTGGTTTGTGAATGTATCTCTAGAGACTATTTTTAATTATTTTTTTACCTAATTACATTTTCTAAACATGGAGTATTCGCTTCACCTTTTAGTTTTTTGGCTTTTTCCTATGTATTTGGCAAATCCCAAGTGAAGCTCCTGGAACCCTAGTTTAAGTTCCCATTTTGTCTGTTCCCTTTGTTTTTTGTGTTGTTTTACACATTTGGCATTTACAAAGTAGTGCCTCAATTGTCTGATACAGTATACTGTAATCAGCATTTATTTACTCTGGCACATCACATTGTCTGTCCAATCTGTAATACTGTATACCAAGATCAATGTGAATGCTTATAATGAACATATGTAATAAATTTGATGTCTCTCTCTCTCTCTTACTGTATATTTATCGACCTAATTCACTTTAGTCTGTGACAATAACCTTTTTACACATATATTGTATATTTGTACAATAATATGTGTGATGTTTTAGCACCGATCTTTCTTTATTCATATATATATATATATATATATATATATATATATATATATATATATATATATATATATATACACACATACATATATACACACACACACACACACACACACACACACACACACACACACACACACACACACACACACACACACACACACACACTGTATATAAATACACCAGTATAACTTCTTATGTATATGTTGTTAAAGAATACCTGTACAGAGTGATTGCCTCAAATGAAGGAGGGTCTGGAACTAGTGGTTGGAGTCGAGGACGAACAAGAGCACCAGGTAAATACATGATTTCTTATCTTACAATATTATAATATTTTAGCAGGCGAATGACCTAGTTAGATTGTGTAAATCCTTGGTTTATCATTAGAGATCATGTGAATTCACAACAATTCACAGATCAGCAATGGAAATCTATAACAGTATGTATATATAGTATCCTGGAACCAGAAATCAGCTTTATAAAATAGTTTTGATTAGTGTACGGATATTCAGGCAAATGGGCCAATTTGCTTAGCAAGCATATTCAGACTAGCAGATAAAAATGATTTTAGCCCAGCAAAGATGAGGTTTATTTATCTTAAAGGATAGAGCAACTCCTTTATACTACTGTACATCCTATGCGTTTCATGACCCAGAGCAATATTACCTCAATTACTCCTCTTCTCCCCAATATCCTCGAGCATCTAGTGTAATCCCTCTATCCCATCTATAAAATCCTCTGATTCCCTTAAGAAGATGACATCGGTATACTGCGGTTCTTCACATTTTAGGTGGTGCAAACCCTCTTTTATTCCCACATAAGGAAGCCTGCCCATTGCTCTAATATATTACATAGTTACATAGTTACTTTGTAGATAAGGTTGAAAAAAGGCATACTGTATGTCCATCAAGATCAGCCTGTGCTAAATTTATTCCATACTTAATGTAATAATTACAAATTTATTGTTCACATAATTCAATAAAATGATCTTCATAATATCGACTTTGGACCAATATGACATTTTTAATGTAGGATTACTGTAAAGCGGGTTTAGGGCTCAAACCTTGTCACTAAAGTGGTAAAGTACAGTAAACTCAGTAATAGTTAGAATAGAGGTTTTTTGTGCACTTATCTACCACAGAAAATGTTAAAGTCTCAAACAAGCTAAGCTCATTTAGTGCACTTTTGGAAGATCAGAAATGCCCATTCAGCTCGGATTTACTGTACAAGACTTTAGGTAAATTGGCTTACCAAAAAAAAGTCTGAGATACCATAATTGATGTAGATATCATTGTCATTTATAAAAGAGATGCAACAAGTTATGGAAATGAAAGAATTGGTAGAAAGAAAACATAGTAGACAAATAATTTCCTTTTATAAAAACAATGATTCCATTGGATGAGGACATTGCTTTAGGGACACAATGGACAGGAGAATGGAGCCATTAAATTCTAATCAATCATTTTTTTTTCCTAATTGAGACTGTCACTGTCTCGCTTACTATTCTAATACTTAAAGGAAACTTAAAAACACACAGGTACTATGGAACAGGTAATATGACCTGTTAGGCAGAGGAACAGTCTTACCAACCTCCTGACGTGCAGGTATCGGGGACCGCAAAACTCATTGGGACTTTAACTCCAGGACATCTCCTCAGCAGCAAAGTGACGTTCGACTAAAGCGACCAACTGCTCTGCATTTTTGTGGTCACTCTGGCTGACCCACTTCTGGACGGTGAGAGGAAGACCCGCAGCAACCGGTCTATGATGACCCTTTCGACGACGACGGCGGATGTACAATCGTCAGGCTGGAGTCATTTTCTTGCAGATTGGATGAGGTCATAGAGTTGGGAGGGTGGAGCCTTTTCTGCATCGTAATGCCAGGAGTGGAACTGCTGGGCCCGAACCGCGACGGTGATACCTAGACGTGCCATAATCTCATCCTTCAAGGTGTCATAGTTTTATACTTGTTCTGGCTCCAAGTCATAATAGGCTTTTTGTGAGTCACCCACAAGGAAGGGAGCAATTAAAGAAGGAGCAATTATTCCAGCCCACTGCTCAGCTGGCCATCCTTCGTGGGCTACTGTACACTCCAAAATCGATAAGTAAGCCTCAATGACATCGTCCACCATCATTCTGGATGAGGTGAGATTTTATCTGGTGAGCGACTTGTGGGGGCCTGCTAATCTGGGTGGTAATTCCCTCTCCCAACACTAGGAGCTCCTTGTGTAGGCGAAGGTGTGCCTCGTGTTGCTCTTCCTTTAGAGTCTGATGTAGAAACGGCGCCATCTGCTGTAATAACAACACATTGCTTTCAGTTTGGGATTTTGTCATCTGTTGCAAACCTTGCATTAAGGTAACAGCACTCTCTAATTGGCTGCGCTGTAGAATAGCCATATTCTCTGCTTGGGCACGCTGTACCATGGTCAGAAATTCCTCCATAGTTTCCACTACTCAGTGCCTTGTGGACTGCCTGCATTAAACTCCACCAATTGTGATGTCTCAGTCACAACGTAAGACCTTATGTCCCAGATCAAAGGCAGGAAACTTAGAGTTTGGTGCACAGGGGGTTTATTTACAGGGTACAAATCAGGAACAAAACATAAACAAAGAACCTAACTCCACTTTGGGTAGTGCTGATTAATACAGCTTAGTCTCTGACTAACTGTGGGAGAGCTAAGCTCCCTCCCTACCTTGCACCCTGTACCTGTGGACATGCAGCAGCTCCCTTCTATCTGTTTCTGTTGTTGTAGCTGTAGGGGAAGGCCTCTCAGTTCTCCTGGGTCAGCATCCTTGTGTGCTATGGCACTCTCTGTGTCCAGGTATGGAGGTCTTGTCCCCTGGTCTTGCTGTCAGCATACAGTCCTTTTGTGTGCACCAAGACATCATATTTTCCTCAGGTCAGCCTAGTTGTGGGCGAAGGAAATCTCTGCAGTCCTCTTTCTCCTTATGTCAGCCCAAATGTGAGCTAAGGAAATCTCTCTCCTGTTTCTCACATCAGGTTTTTCTAAGAGTCCTAATCAGCCAGATGGTGTCTGGTTGATTACCTGTGTGCAATTAACCAGCACACTGCTGGATTTAGAGGCAGCTTCTCTCAAACAGTGATAAGTCCCTGTTACGGGGCATAATAGAGATAAACCTATTTCTTAGCCTTTACAAAACAGGTTAATTCATTTTGAAAAAGGAAGCATTCCAAAATAAAAACTAAAGTCACAAAATGAGGACATTTGATATAAGAAACATTTAGCCATTTTCATGTCCATGGCTATGAAGTCCACAAACTTTTCCAGCAAACCCATCATCCATCATAACACCATGGAGTTCTTTGGGCTTTCCTTCACCTCCCTTGTTCAGTCACCCATGATGAAGTTGTTTCTGTTCAGACCTTTACTTGTTATTGTGATATCTAATAAATACTTAAAGGTTATGTGAAATGGATGGCTTTTTATTAGCAAGTGCATGCATATACCAGTTCAGATTTCTCATCCTTTTAAACATCTTCATTTTCCTTTTTTTTTCCGTCTGAACTGATTAAGAAGGAATCTCTATGCAAAAGGCTTGCAGGAGAGATTAAGCTAAAGTCTTTCTTCCAACAGAGGATGCAAAGTCATTAATGTATCCATATTTCTCACATGCCATCTCTTGCTTTTGCTCTTTAATTAGATTTGAACAAATTGAATTCGGAAAATGAAATCCTACATTTGAACATCACCTAATTTGTGGTATTTTTTGTGAGTTGATGTACTCCTGATATAAAAGTGTCAAACCAACATGTATAATAACAGCCAAATCACCGTGCTTCCTAAAGTTACACCATTATATTACTTGCACTTGTTATCTGCCTGCTGTCCAACTTCTTTTTTTTATTACTGATGTTTAAACACATTTGAAAAATGTAATATTTTTGGAAACCTGAACTAGACGAGGAAGAATGTTATCTAGATATAGCTTTGATAGTTTTGAAATATAGCCGAAACTGGATCGCTCAAGATGTGCAGTGATTTTAAATCAATGCCGAAGTTAAAATGTTAATAAATATGCTAATGGTTGAGCCTGATTTACGACATCTATTAAAAGTGAAAATAAGGGGCAATTGTCCTACTTACAGTCCCATTTTCTATATTTTCTTTTTTCACTCATACAGTTCCACAAAGTGTGTCAACTCCCCTAAGAGTTCTCAGCATAAATGGTTACAGCGCGGAGGTGACCTGGACCAGACCTGCAGGGGTTAGAGGAGTAATTGAGAAGTACATTTTGAAAGCATATGCCGAAAACCGTCCCAATATACCTACCATCAGTGATGCCTTTTCTTATACCAGCAAAGTCAGTGGTAAGTTCCTAAGGCTTTCTTAAAAAAGGTAAACTATTAATGAAATCACAGATGTGTTATTGGTTCATACTGTACTGTACATCTACTGTATAAGCTCATTCAATTACATTTCCTTAGTTGTGATCATTACCTTTTTCAATCACTTTTGCAAGCTTCTGTCGCTAAAAAGATAAAAACATATAGAAATGATAATTTTTGGTTCCTTGTGGAAATGCTTTTGCTTGGTGTGGTGTCATTAAAATTTGTTTATTTCTTTAGGGTGCTCGGTACCACAAGACAGTAAATAAGACAATATCGGCACGATGCATACTGTACAAATATGTAACTCGGTTACAACCCAGACATCAATAACAATCCTAATATACTTATTCCTTCAATTTTGTGAATCTATTCTAGTTGGAGTTTTCAAAAGAGGAAGCTTATTCCCCTATTTTTATTTTGCTTATTAATGCATTGTAAAGCATTATATATGTTATTGGCAGCAGATTGAAATAATAAAAATAATCATAAAAATGGCATTTTAGTCTATTCAGAGATCAGAACAGAGATTAGGTAAGAATTCAAGCTCCAATTCATGAAGTGAAAAGGAGCAGCACTCCAGAGTGAAAATAAACCGGGTCTCTGCACACACACAGCTGCAAAACTGGTCCACAATTTATTTGAAAAACAGACTGAATACCCATTTTAGGAATTCTTGAATGAAGATAAATATACAGTATATAAGGATTTGAAATGTGATTTCAAGGCCATGATACTACTATGACATCTCATCTCACCCCATGACAAGAAAAAGGAAAGTGCAAGCCCCAGTGGTAAACTTGTGGTGAGCAGACAGAGAGTATCTTGATTAGAGAGACGTTGTCTAAACATTTGCTAAGTTTCACAAACCGGGCGAAATTTGCTGCTTTTTTTTGCGTGAAAAATGTTCGTCAATAATGTTTTTCCCGTGCCAGACATTGAAAGTCAATCCGCCGGTCACATGACCCTTTACATGCTGACATTTTCACAACATTCTGGCAAAAATTCACAACATTCCAGAAATTGTCAAAAATGTTGAGCAACGTCACTCAAGAAAATGTAAGAGAAATTGAGACATTGTCACATCTCTAATCTTGATCCCTGTAGCCTCACTAACCTTGATGTACCATTCCTCCTTCCTTTTACACTGCAAGCTGCTCTAAGTAACAGCCTCTTCACCTTTGAACTATTAATGTGACAACTTGTTTGTATACTGTTAATGAAGGGGTCCACTGGTAGTGTGTGTGGTTAAAGATGAATTTCTGAGATATATTGTATTTTAGACATATTTTAGAGGCAGTAGAAATGATAACAATGACAGCGTTACTAAACATTTTACAATTAAATGTAGCAGAAATATATTGTCATTGCCGATATGAGTACAGATTTTAAGCATCAAAGGAAGATATGTTTATTAAGTAGTCTTCTGCCTTAAGTCACTTTATAGCCCGTGCAAGTCAGTAGGCTGTCATGTGTCTCCAGTGCTGGAAGGTGTCTTATGGCATAACGCCACTTAGTAAATATGTATGTGGCCTGTCTAATCATGTGGACCTGACAATTACATGCCACAGTTAACCAATGTACTGTAGTTGTGTTTTCAGACAATGGGCCTCATGCAGTAAAGTCCGATAGAAAAAATCGCCAGATTTTTTAATTCGCTATTTTTTACAGCATTGCTATCACGGTATGGAGAAAGCCCCGAATACCAGTGACAGCAACATTTGCGAACATGGAGAGTAGCCGGCGACGAGATGATCGGCCCTCTGAAAAGGGCTCACCAGGCGAGTTGATCCTGCACAGAGAGAGCCGGCTCTCTCTGCGCAAATCTCGGTAGAAATTTAAAAAAATGTAATTTACATTGCATTACTAGTGTAGATGAGCAGGTGGTCTCCGGAGCAGAACCGCGTTGTTTTCACTTCCGGGGACAACCTGCTTCCTGAGATACAGGCCCTGTTATGGGGTGCCGGTATCTCCTATGCATTGAAATGTCTCGGTCACGTGACATGGGATATTTACATGCATAGGAGATACTGGCACCCCATAACGGGCCTGTATCTCAGGTAGCAGGGGGACGCCAGACCTGAAAACAACGCGGCTCTGCTCTGGAGACCCCCTGCTCATCTACACTAGTAATAAAATGTAACTTAAAATATGTAGTAAGTACCAATACACAACCCACCCCCTGTGCCCCCACATAAAACCATTATTTATTTATTTGAACACACAATTGATAACATAGACCGGCAGGGGTCCCCGGACGGTCCCTGTGGGCGTCCTGATGTCCTCAGGTGGTCCCTGTGGGTCCCCACTGGCCTGCTGTACCATTTGTGTTGTAAAAAAAAATAAAGATGGCCTACATTTCAATAAATACACTTCCCTTCCACCCAAATATATACAGTACAGTAATGTGCAAACTAACTATTATCCATATATGGATAATAAATCATTTGCCCATTATTAAACAAAACATTAGAAAGCCAGCATATATAAAGTAAATAAAACCATTCTACTTACCGCTGCTATTATGAAGGGTGTCCATGTCAGCATACTGCAGGGCCATGTCCTCCGATGCCAGCAAGAATACATTAAAAAATACAATCTAATGACCCCTAACCCCTTAATCACCTTAACGGTTAATAACCTCTATAGTAATTAAGGGGATAACCCACCCTCTCACACTACCCACCAGGGTGGGCTAACCACCCACCCCGGACCCACTATACCCACCCTATACCCATTGATTGGCATAGTAGTACATCATACCCATGCAATATGGGCATGATAAACTACTATAGCAGTCAATGGTCACCCTAATACAAAAGCATGAATGTCCAAAATACACAATAATAAAACATATACAATTGATCCCTGATGAAGTTGGTTCATACTGACGAAACGTGTAGGAGTGTAACATCTACAGCCTGTTGGGAAGGCTTCTCTCCCCTCTCCACTACAGAGACCGTTCCGGTTAGCCTTCGGCACTTTAACTGAGACAGCGGGGGTCCACGTCACAAGGGTCGACTTTGTGACGTCTGTAGTGCTGCGAGTGGCGCTGTGAGGTTTTCAGCTCCTGTATGGGATTCCCTAGAGCCTGTAGGTTTTTGGGTTGAGCAATCTGCGTTCTGGATTATGCTGATTTGGCAATTTATTAGCCGCTTTATAGGGACACTGTACTCGTGAAACATCTAGCAAGCAGACGTATTCCTGGATTCAGCATCCCGAACGGAGCCCTCTGCAGCCTGAGTGAGGACTGCATAAGTGATTGGAGCAAAAAAGCCGTGGGAACAGCTGATCTATACCAGATGATCCTGTTTTGACGAGTAGAGCGGTAACATGTACCTTAAACATGCCCTGTCTAACTAATATTTTCTTGCTATACGTGCATATTATTACCACCTAATTGCTTATAATATAATTTACTATTTTACACTATGGGAGGTTGTGCGCTGTCTTTTTTTCTTCTCATGTGACCTATGGTGTTGAGGCACCAATACTGTCGAGCAGCAGACCTTCTATTCTACATTTTAAGGTTAAAAGTTTTTTTTCACCTTTGTACACCTATCACTTTGATCACATTATTCACTTCTTGTGTTCACTGTTTTATTATTTAGTCTATATATATATATATATAGTATCACTTTATTAGTACTGTTTGTGCGCAGTGTATATGATTTTGTTTTAACATACAGATGTAGCAGATGATATTGCACCCGTTAATGCATCATCCAATGGAAGAGCCAAACCCGGTTTAATAAAGTGTGCCATGCATGTCACTCTTACCCATGGAAAGGGGTGCAATAACATCTGCTACATCTGTAAGTAAAAAACGTATCTATGATTGACCAGAAGGGGTCTGGAGGGGAGCATTACAGTACGTGTAAGCTCCATTAAGCAGTGAACCCATATCCATGTGTATAGGAAATAATATGCATGCATGCTAAATACACGGGTGCCTTATTATTTCTAGTGTTCATATTAAGAAAATCCTTTTTCATAAGTCAACTCATTTTAAACGGATTGAAGATTAAAGAAGTATAAGTAAATCTAAAAATGTTTAATGTTGTTATACAGCTGGAAAATAGTTATAAGTGTTTGGATCTTATTGATGTTGGATCTAATTTTATTACACATTACATTTATGACTTTCTTAAATGTAACTGTAGCAAACCGTATATGACATATACAAGTGCACTGTGTGAGTATTTCTGTGCTTAAGGGAACCAAAATGTGGGATTCAAGCAATAGAAATGAAAAATGTGACCATTTTGTTATAGCAAATGATAGTGGAAGTAGTCCTTGACAGGTTCAAACCTTGGACTTTATCGCATGTAAAAGATGAAATACAGGTTACGTCTCTACAATTTTTTCACATAAACTATATTTATGATTTAGAAAAAAATAGGGTGACTCACTTCACTAAAATTGTCTGGTGCAAATAATTTAGTACATTTTTTCATGGTCTAAACACACCTCCCTATCAATCTGCTTAACTAGTCCTACAGTATATGCTGAATTGATTTCAAAATACTCAAAAGGAGGTTTCGAGTGGAATAACTTTGGCTTTGGATATTGACATATTTGCCAAAGTTTTCATTTATATGGTATTGTGTATGTTCAATGAGAGTGCTTGACTGAGGATATTGATATATTAGAAGTACTGAAGAGTTCAGGGGATATGCTGTGATGTATTGTAACACTGCAATTGAATCCTATGGAGATTCTGTAACATTCAGAGTTATACTGTGTTGTGTTGTATAATCTGGAGAACAAGATCACATGTTTAGATGTACATTTCCATTAAGCTCTATGGTAAAAATTATAGGCACTGCACTTATATGAAATAATAATGATTGCACTAATCACATGAAAAATACACATTTCATAAATAATAGAACTTGTTAAAATAATAGCCGATATTTTATTGAATATAAAATAAATACTGTACATGAGAAAAATAAAACATTTTAGGGGGACATTGAAATGGCAAATATGATAAGTATCCAGAGTTTAACCACATGACATCTTAAATTGTTTGTTGTACTGTAAAGGCTAGTGTCTTTATTATTTGACACTGCACTTCTTAAGGTATGCTTTGATGGTGTATTTTGGTGGCCAATGTTGCATGCATCCATGGAGGACTCATCACTTATAAGCCTATTTAGTGATGTTACGTCATCAGAAGATCATTAGCAACCAAGAGAACAGCAATATGGAAAAGGGCTCAGATTAGTACCAAACTGTGGGCAATGCCAATGTCGTTTCTGGAGTGGTCAATTCTAAGAAGTGCTAGAAAGATTATATGAGGTAATTCAGGAAGAAAATAGTGGCATTGAGGAGGAAGTATAGGGCAGACACAGTTCTTGCTCTGAACCAGGAGGAGAGTGACACTGCATTTTTCTACCTGGATACAGGGTCCTCCATAGCCAATTAGAAGTTAAATGAGGTGCTGCAGCAGTGTAAGTTTCGTTCAATACTTTCTTACAAAAAAATCATTGCTTCCAGAGGGCCCTACAATGCATTACCAAACAATAGGTCAAAAGACATTCAAAGAGAATATCGGCGCCAATAATAGATTGTCATTTAAAGAAAGTCCAAACCATGACAGTGTGCAGTCCAACTGAAGTCCTTTATTGAGTTGATGGTAAGGAAGTGAGCTGACAAATCTCATCAGAATGCAGTGCAATATAAAAGGGGAAAAGAAAAGAAACAAATTATGGTGCAGTATGTCAATGCAAACTTAAAACCATGAACAGACTAACAACACATGACAAACAAAACAGATAAAAACAACACTAGCAAGGCTAAATAATGATTAAAAAAGCTATTTATTAAACAACTACTAAAGCTGGGTGTGGGAGGGTGGCTGGCACACACCAATCCGGAGGGGAAAAATTGTAACCCTACTCACACGATGTTGGATGTATACAGGCAGTGGAACTGGATTCACATAGATGTTGTGCCAAAGATGGCGACCGGAGCTCTCTCACGGGTGTCTCTACGTTAAGGGGATGGTAGGTTGGAGCGCACGAGTCACTCGAACTCCAGGGCTTCCGGGCGGATGTGACGTCACGCCCTAAGGTACTCCTGATGTCCCTCTCTCACTTCTCGTCCCCCACGGCTCAAACTGCTGCTGTGCAACATCCTCCACAGACCAAAACTTAGCTTCTAAAATACAAAGAATCTTCCCGACGCGTTTCGTGCGCATGCGCGCACTTCTTCAAGGGATGTGACTACCCCTACGGCTTCGTGGTATATATACACCCAGTCCATGCTTTCAATTGGCTAATTGAATGGTCAGAATTATCTTTAACCTCATAATTGCCAAAATAAGGGTAGCACAAGAACAAGGCTAGCTAGATTCAGAAGTGTGGTAACGCTATGGGCGCGAGGTTTGCTCCTAGTTATGCCAATCTATTTATGGACAGTTGGGAAGAGGAGTTTATTTGGAACAATTGTCCACTAGGGGCAAGCCTTGTGCTTTGGTGGCGCTACATTGACGATGTGTTTTTTGTTTGGTCAGGTAGCCAAACTTCACTGGATGTTTTTTGCACATATTTAAATCAAAATCATCACAACCTGAAATTCACCTGTAATTATAGCACTGAGCACATTGACTTTTTGGACCTTCACATTTACATCAGCAATAACACACTGCACGCGAGGACCTTTTTAAAGCCAGTACAGGCTAATAACTATGTCCGTGCAGATAGTCAATGATGGTCAATAAATTGTGAAAGATTAGAAGTGAGAGAGGAAATACCTGAAATAATAGGTCTACCAGGGGGTGCAGTTAAATTTTTGTCTCGTAAGTTGGAAAAGGTAAGTAATTACTCACTTAATAAAAGGAATTTCTTGGTGGACAGTATTAGGTTTATTTTGACGCACAATTATTTCACTTTTAATTCTCACTACTACATTCAGAAGTGTGGTACCTCTATGGGCGCGAGGTTTGCTCCTAGTTATGCCAATCTATTTATGGACAGTTGGGAAGAGGAGTTTATTTGGAACAATTGTCCACTAGGGGCAAGCCTTGTGCTCTGGCGGAGCTACATTGACGATGTGTTTTTTGTTTGGTCAGGTAGCCAAACTTCACTGGATGTTTTTTGCACATATTTAAATCAAAATCATCACAACCTGAAATTCACCTGTAATTATAGCACTGAGCACATTGACTTTTTGGACCTTCACATTTATACCACCAATAACACACTGCACACGAGGACCTTTTTTAAGCCAGTACAGGCTAATAACTATGTCCGTGCAGATAGTCAGCATAACCCTCAGTGGCTACGGAACATCCCGAAGGGTCAGTTGGTGCGTCTTAAACGCAACTGCTCTGAAGATGAGACTTTTAAGACACAGGCAAAAGACCTAAAAAATAAATTTATTACAAGAAAGTACCCAGAGAGCCTCATAGATGAGGCAATTGAACAAGTTAATAATATACAAAGGGATACTTTGCTTAAATATAATAAGAGAAAGGACATGACAGAGAGGTATAATAAGCAAGTTACATTTATTACTCAGTATAACGAGATGGCACCTAAAATCAAACAGATTATAAACAAGTATTGGCCCATTCTGTTGAAAGATGAAGTTTTGGTGGATATTCTCCCAAAAAAAACAAACGTCATATTCACAAAGGCTAATAATTTAAAATCCAAATTAGCCCCCAGCTGCCCTGTCAAGCAACAAAAGCAGAAACAGGTAGGGAGTCTAAAGGGTTTCTTTACTTGTGTGAAATGTGTGGCCTGTTCCTTTAGTATGAATGCTAGACATTTTACATCCACTGTCACCTCTAGGAGCTATCCCATTAAAACATTTATAAACTGCCAATCAACATTTGTTATATACTTGCTGCAATGCCCTTGCGGCCTGCAGTATATTGGCAGAACAGGGAGAACTTTTAAGAGACGTATTTATGAGCACATATATAATATCAGAAAGGGACTGGTCACACATAGTGTCTCTCACCACTTTCTTTTGTGTCATAACAAAAACCCTACAGGTTTGCGGTGTCAGGCTATTGAGGAGGTTTTTGTCTATCCACGAGGGAGGAGTAGACTCAATCATGCCAGTATGCGGGAAGCATACTGGATTTATGAATTGGGAACACTGTCCCCGAGAGGGTTGAACATAGACTTTGAGCTCAAGGCCTTTTTATAATTTATTGAGATTATTCTAGGAGAGCTGCATTCTTTATTTATTTTTTAATTTTTATCACATACATTTCATGTTTTTTAATGTTTTATTGTTTGTATATATTAATGTTGTCATTTGTTGTTCATTGTCATGTATCTAGCTAGGCTTGTTCTTGTGCTACCCTTATTTTGGCAATTATGAGGTTAAAGATAATTCTGACCATTCAATTAGCCAATTGAAAGCATGGACTGGGTGTATATATACCACGAAGCCCTAGGGGTAGTCACATCCCTTGAAGAAGTGCGCGCATGCGCACGAAATGCGTCGGGAAGCTTCTTTGTATTTTAGAAGCTAAGTTTTGGTCTGTGGAGGACGTTGCACAGCAGCAGTTTGAGCCGTGGGGGACGAGAAGTGAGAGAGGGACATCGGGAGTACCTTAGGGCGTGACGTCACATCCGCCCGGAAGCCCTGGAGTTCGAGTGACTTGTGCGCTCCAACCTACCATCCCCTCAACGTAGAGACACCCGTGAGAGAGCTCCGGTCGCCATCTTTGGCACAACATCTATGTGAATCCAGTTCCACTGCCTGTATACATCCAACATCATGTGAGTAGGGTTACAATTTTTCCCCTCCGGATTGGTGTGTGCCAGCCACCCTCCCACACCCAGCTTTAGTAGTTGTTCAATAAATAGCTTTTTTAATCATTATTTAGCCTTGCTAGTGTTGTTTTTATCTGTTTTGTTTGTCATGTGTTGTTAGTCTGTTCATGGTTTTAAGTTTGCATTGACATACTGCACCATAATTTGTTTCTTTTCTTTTCCCCTTTTATATTGCACTGCATTCTGATGAGATTTGTCAGCTCACTTCCTTACCATCAACTCAATTAAGGACTTCAGTTGGACTGCACACTGTCATGGTTTGGACTTTCTTTAAATGACAATCTATTATTGTACTGTTAGTTATTGTCTGGCTGCCAGTATTTTTTATATTTTCACCTTATAATTAAATAGGTTAATATTTCACGTTTGTTCTGTAGCGCTGTTTTGCCAAAAGACATTCAAGCAACAAAAGTATTAAATACATTAATTAAGGTTTAATATGATTTAGCAACTGTTATGGTTTATGATAAATATTTTGAGAGTCATCTTATGCATTGTTATATGATTTGGTTAATGTTACACCAGTAATAATAAGGTCTTGATTAACGTATTAAGTTTCTTTCTGTACATACTGTACATTGCATAGTAAAAAGAGCAACACCAGTTAAATAAGTAATGCAATCCCAATAAATGCATTTCTTGTCATTAATTTGAATAATACTGTTGTGCAATAATGTTTGAACATTATTGACTTTGAACCTTTATTGGAGAGAAATGATTATATCTTTACAAACAGAATATTTCTGTTAAATTGCTTACAAGAATCTTGACCTTTAAGCATGCGATAGAGCTTCTTCCTCCCACCCCCCTCCCGTGTATACCTATCTCCATAATAATACTTACAATAAATAAACACAAACAAAGGTCTGGAGCTACAAAGGCCATGGGTTTTATTAAATACGTAACCCGATAAGTGCAAACACTTCCAGATCAATCACCAGGTAAAGGCCAGTGGTACTCAAAACAAGGCCCGTAACACCTACCAGGCCGGGTACCGCGCCACTCTCGCCATTTAGTGAGTATGGGCACCCGGAAGTCAAGCTTAAATGAGCCCAGCCCATTCACAATTCTCAGCCATCACTGGTCTTTACCAATGTGTAAAGGCCAATGGGACTCAAACCATGGCCTACAACACCCACCAAGTTGGGTACCTCAACGACCGTTTAGTGATAATGGGCACCAGGAAGTCACGCTTAAATGAGCCCTACTCACTCACCACTCCCAGCCACCTCAGGGTTTTACCGAACCCTAGAGCCCGCCTGGCAATGCTAAAGTGCACTTAACCCCTCCCACCCAACAGCCACCATGACACAGTCAACAACATGCATCAAAATGCCCACCCACAAAGAATAAACAGTCATTAAAGTATTTTCTTTACTTTTTGGTCACCTTTCTCTTTTTTCGCCTTTCCTATTTTTTAGTTTTTATTTTATTCAACAGGTACAAGCATCAAACAGTGTTACAGCATAACAAAATAACCTCATGACATCATAAAAATCCCAACAAAGGGATGGGTGGGTGGGAAAATTCCTGGCAAGGTGCAAACTGTCTTCATGCCCCCGCACAATATTTATATAAGCTCCCCAGCTTCCCGTTCTCTCTCCCCCACATTACAGACCAATGTGGTGAGGGGAGAAGAGGCAGGGTTGAAACATGGTCCTACAGAAGGGGGGCTATAGGGGGCGCCTAGTCCCTGAAGTTATGCTACCCTGTCGCCTAGGGGCTCAAGGCAACTTGTCCAGTACAAGAGAAATGCATCATGTTGCAATGTGTTTCAGATCTCTTTGGCATTGCAGAGGTTTCTTTCACTGTTTTGTACACTACGCTGTCTAGTAACATTTTATGTCCCATATCATTTAACTATACTATTGCAAGCACAGTATAGCATGCAGTGATTTTCTGTATGTCCAACGGCATTCCAGACAGAAAAGCCAGCCTTCAATATCCACAATTATTTATTTTACTGAAATAATTTTTTTTAGCTCACCATTTCCTGCACCAAATAATTTTAACAGAGTCACCAACATTAGAAATGTGAGTTTTAGAGACATTGCTACACTCACCCGCAGAAGGGACCTTCGGGGAGCAACCAAAGTTCTCTACCAGAACAACATCAAATTTGGGTGGGGCTTCCTATATAGAGTTACCTTTAATCAGAATGGCTCCATCCTTAGTATTTTCAACGCTGATCCCTTTTGAAAAGCCTAGTCTTGTGTTCTTGAGAATCTGGGAATTAACCTGGCAGATGATCTGAACATCACCTTTCAGCAAAAGCTAAAAGGAGGCCAAATAATACTTCCTCCCTGGGTTGAAATTTGAGAACTCAAGATATATCTTATCTGATCCTCTTAAGGTATCTGGGTCTAAAGGGTGACCACATTTATATCCCAAATACTTACCTTACACAGCAGTTTCTTCATCACTATTTTTGTTTTGTTTCTCCAATCATTCTAATTGTCTAGAAGTAAAAAAAAAAAAAAAAACTTTTTCTTTCTTACCCATTATGGAAGGAATTTTTCTTTACAAGAAAAAAAAAAGTAGAAAAGGGGGAGGTTTCATTGTATAACTCATTGCATTGCCACTTTTGTCCTTCTTTTCTCCAACCTCACTCTAGTCCATTTTATAAGGGACTGTGCCTATCCCCATTTCCGTATGCAGAATCCCTTGCTGGGGTACCTACGCTAAGCACCTTCCCTCCCTTTTATGACCCCGATATTTTTTACTTACATTTGTTCCTCTTTTGTTTTATTTTACCATACCACATTGCTACATTTGTTCCTCCATACTAGTTACCTGCATTGCTTTAAGGCTATACTGTTTACACTTTCCTCTGGTAGTTTTTTTTTACATGAGTTTTAATCCAGTTCTACAATAATAGCTCTAAATGTCGAAGGCCTGAACTGCCCACTCAAGAGAAGATTGACTTTTCCCAACCTTAAGTGACATCGGTGGGATAATATTATCCTACAAGACACCCAATTCAAGAAACCTAGCCACGTTCTCTCTTGATAGCAACTATAAAGTTCTCCAAGAATTAGGTTATATACTGTATTTGTAGCTATGATGTAATTAATTAAAATAACCATTACTGTTTTAATTCAATGAAATCCCCCAAATTTCTGAGCAAATTCAAGAGGATTAATCCTTATATTTTGAGCTAAACTCACTTGAAGAAAAAAAAAAACCCTACTTGTGAATGGCCCACAAAGCTGTTCTTAGAGGCAAACCAATCACATCAGAAAAGCTAAGATTGAGAGCATCACTTCATCTCACTTTGGGGCACATACATCAAGTGCCGGTACAGGTTATTGCACCTGTTCCAACATTAACTCCATTCAAGTCAATGGGAGTTAACACTGGAACGAGCGTGATAACCCATCCTGACACTTGATGCATGTGCCCCTTAATTCTGAACTCAGATTGTAAAAATGGTCTACAGTCAAAACCCTTTCCCGTGATTTAAGAGCACAAATTGACCAGAAAGGGCCTATTTGATTGAGATAGGACCAAAACAACTTTATTATAACACGGGAAATAAGGCAGACACACTGCTTGAGAGAAAAACGAAGACAGAAGAAAGACAGCTTTAACGTTAATTTAATCAAATCAAGCTCTGGCTCGTTAACGTATAACCTTTATACTCCTGGTAATACCCCAGAGCCTGAGGCAATTAAACAATATCAATCACTATGGAATCTTTCCTCAATAATTTCACAGGCCTTTGATTTTTTTTTTAGGTTGTTCTGGAATTTCTGGAATTTGTTAAATCCCGTAAGATGTCAAAATCTCCATTCCTTGACACCTTTAACAATTTGTATTACAGAAAATGTGCTGCCACTTTAACAAATCACTTATTAAAATGTTTAAATTATATTTTGAAGAGTCTGATGCTTCCCGGTGAAATGTCATTGACTACGCTCTCTCTAATTCCCAAAATAGATAAAGAACAAGATGCAACTTCTTGCTCTATAGTTAGAGCAAGAAGTTGTATCTTGTTCTTTATCTATTTTGGGGAATCACGGAGATAGATCACAGGGACTATAGACCAATAACACTTAATGTTGATGTTAAAATTCTTTTGATAAAATCTTGGACAATATCTTCTCCAACAGATTTATTAACCATCTAAAGTCTGTTAACATAATTCACATTGCTAATAAGCAGAAGTTATGTGCTACGATCCTCAGAGGCAAAAAAACCTACATTTTTTATTTTATCATAGCCCCTCATGTTTCAAACGTTGCAGTCAGTCGACTTTGGCCCCTGTTTTTTAAAAGGCACTTTAATTAAAGTAGCTCCTTCAGCTGCTGTAAAAACTTTAGTAAAATGTTTCCCCTTGTTCCTTTGCTCTTTGCTATTACACTAGGAACACTGGTGGCTGGAACAAAGGGAGGAGGGGCTCAGTGAGTAACGACACTGGGGCTTATGCAGAGAGCTACTTTAATGAAAGCCGCAACGGCAATAAAGTCGCCACGTTATTGCTGTTTATGTTCGCCGTATGCAGGATACTCCGTTACCCCTGTGAAAACTTAGGGGCCTATGCAGAGAACTGCGAGAATGGCCATTCGCCAGACTTAAAACTCTCAATGTTTTTGGCGGATTCCCCTCGCAGTATGCAGGAAGGTGCGCATATCTGTGAGAGGAATCCGGCAGAGAGATGGCGAGCCCTGGCGAGAATGGCTCCGCTGGCGAGATCTGTCAGCAGAGAGCGAGATCCGCCTCTCTCTGCACAAATCTCGGCGGCAAAAAAAAAATGTGTACATATCAATAGGATTGCTATTGTAGATGTGCAGGGGGTCTCCGGGGATGAACCGCGTTGGTTTTATGTCCGGGGACCCCCTGCATCCCGAGATACAGGCCCCGTTATGAGGTGCCGGTATCTCCTATGCATTGAGATAGCCTGATCACGTGACGCGGGACATTTCCATTCATAGGAGATACTGGCACCTCATAAAGGTGCCTGTATCTCGGGAAGCAGGGGGTCCCCAGACATAAAACCAACACGGTTCATGTCCAGAGACCCTCTGCACATGTACACTAATAATAATGTAGTCATGCCTAACAATGCCTACAGTAATCTCTACTGCTGGCAGTAAAACCTGATAAGTTACAGGAATGCCAGCAGTAATCATGGAGGTTTGCCCTCACACCCTGGTGAGGTGCCCTATGTATGGATGGGAGTGGCTACATGTTCTGAGTCCATTATTAGTGACCTCAGAGATGTGCCTGCCTCCTAAGGTATATAAGGCACTGCACTGCCTAAAGTTATTGTGGAAGGTTGCAGCGTGTGGAAGGTTGCAGCGTGTGGTTGCTGCGAGTTGATGGTGCAAGGTGAAGCAGCCAATAAAAGGTGCCCACTAGTGCCGTAACTAGTGGCATCAAGTTATATCAAGCCAGAGAAGGCCAACTGTGTCCAGGGACCTGGCACAGAGGTGATCTCCCTACGGGGAGAGGGAATCCAACACCATTGCGAGGGCGTACCTTTTAAAGGGAATCACGGAAGAATTTGCGGCTGAGAATGTGAGGGGCAGCTGGCCCTTATCACCACGCACAATAAATATGGCTTGTTTACCAAGAAGCCCATGGTGTGAGTCTGCAATTACTCTCCTGGGGCCCTCACCATCAAGAAGGAGTTCCTCATCAGGACCATCTACCTGCATACTGCTGCGACACACTTTATTCGAGCAAATACCCAGTATGTACCTGGCAGATACCTGGAATGCGCCGCTCCTCACCTCAGACAAGCCCCGTTGCGTTTGCCTTCCCAGCCATGGTTCATGCCTGGCTGACGGGCGGCTGATCTGTTAAATGATAATGATTAGGATTTAATAGGCTGCAATGCTTCGCGTGTCTACCAGATGGCATAAATTCATGAATTGTAATGCAGTATATATATATATATATATATATATACTGTGCAGTATTGCAGCCAGCGGGAATAAAATGCTTCAATCCCTGCCTGGAAAATAACGCAATGCACTCGGGCAGAAAACAGTCACAAACCTCAATACACCCGAGTATACCCGAATTCGTGGGACTAGCCGAGCTCGAATAAAGTGTGTCGCCAGTGTATGCATAGATCCTTATGAGGTGGAGGCGCTGCACGTGATGTAAGTAGGACTCGTCACCCACTACCTCAGACACCTGTCATGTTGACATCCCCGAATACCATCATGTGGGAGACTCAGGAGTCCTGTTGCCTACAGGTGCACCACCATACACAGACATGTAACGGGGCTGGATAGACCACAGGGCCAAACACACGAACAAGTGTTACAGTTGTAGGCGCTGCATAAAGTATATAAAGTATACCCTGTTCATTTATGTAACTGTATTTGTAACCATGTATTATTTGTCATAACTCTGTGCCCAGGACATACTTGAAAATGAGAGGTAACTCTCTATGTATTACTTCCTGGTAAAATATTTTATAAATAAAATAAATAATAAATAAATAATGAAAACTTTTGTTGCTGCAAGGAAATCTCATCTTCTGTTTAATGTTGCCACAGGAGAGGACCAGGTTTGATGGTGAAATAGTTTCTTGCTCAATCAGAATAACCTGAGATATGGCCTTAGACAAATATGGGTGTGAGCTGAAAGAAAGGAGCATGTGTAGCAGGATTTAAATAATAGCCAACTACTGTACTCCGGCCTACATCTGCAGAACCTCAACAACAATGATCATTACACATACGGTGGAGTCCATTGTCACTAAGAGGAAATAAGTCATTGTTCTGAACTCTCATCACCTCACTATAGCATTTTCTTCGAAAAGGATGAAAAGATGAAAAAAGTATTTTCTGAGAAACAAGGAGGGGGCGAAAGGAATGATTCAGGATGCAGAGCATAACTTGTAAAGCAGATAGTAGTATTCGCTGTAGAACAGGAATAGCAAGGGAGGGTTAATAAAAAAAGAAAAGCTTTAGGCAAGGCAGAGCTTTAGTGAAAGTTTGGTGACTGAGTACAACTCTGAAGGACATGGATTAAATATACCTGTATTGCCATATTATTTTACATTGCGAACTATACTAATGGCTATAAACATATATACACTGTTTTTACAGATAATAGAACTAGCAATATTGAAAACAAACAGAAAAACGGATTCAGGGATTTTAAAGAAAATTAATATATAAATTACAGCATCAGAAAGGAAAAGCATGTTTAGCAGGACAATGAATTTAATTTAGGATTGTAGAAGTTTGGCAATGCAATGTAGAGATGCTGTCACTCAGGAAGTTGAAAGCTGTCTAACTTATGTATCATATTAAGTAATGGTCTATCAATAAATTCTTATAACAGCAACATCTATCTATGGTCAGTTTTCCATTAAGTCAGAGTTGCAGCTATTAAACTATGAAAATAAAAATATTTGCTTTCTGTAACTGGTATGCATGTTCCATAGTTTACTTTATTATGCTAAAAATGACTGCATAAATGTCAATGTGATCTTTGTTATGGAACTGCTGACTTTGTACTCCATTCTGAACACTTGCTGAGTGTAAATTTCACAGCAAGGCGATAAGATCAAACAGAATCAGTGGGTAATGAGAGCGGAGCAGCCAGTTTTTTAATTGAATTAAAACCTAGGTGACACCAATGCAGACACCTGTCCAATTACAGACAGGCCTAGGTGTTTACCATTGCTGTACAAGCGATTTGAAGATGACAGAAATCTTTCCGCCCACAGATTAACATAATGAAGGAGAACAGATTACAGTGGATGCTGGCCAAACAGCTACATTGGCAGCTGAGGAAAAAAGTAGATTGCTGAAATATGTAAATAAAAACTGTACACACTCTGTTATCCAACATTTGCCCTTTTTGTACTTGTTAGTGAAATGAACAAGTTTGCACTTATAAATGTCAAATTAAAGTACCCAAGTTGTGTGTAATATGTTATGTCCTGCTAATAAAATGAAATAAAAAGTTAAAGTGCATGGATATGGTAACAAAACAAAAAAACAACTGGCAGGTGGACAAAACCTTTTGAAGCGTTGATTGCACCCCTTAATAACCTATATTTCTTTCAAAGTCAAAAACCCCAGAATAAATAGAGCTTAAATCTTTTTAAGCAAGGGACATTTCTGGAGTTTTTATCAGGAGCTCTTCACTGAAAAGATAAAAGTAAAGCACTCCTTAAAACTCCCTTTGAAAAATATATTACCATTTCAGTCAAGTAGAGATGTGTGAAATGTTCGTCCAAGTAGCGAACCGGGCAAAATGTGCCCCTTTTCAGCCACAAAACAAAACACGACCTAGTCAGAGTAAGCGAGTGATTCAGAAAGCGTTCAAACAATGTGCATTACAATGTTGCTTAATATGCTAATTAGCTACATTCTGTAACATCACTAGATTCGCTTAAAGGAGGAATCCAAGTGCAGCGTTTTTTATTTATTTAAAAAAAAATAGGATTGAACAAGGGGGTCTGTGGAGCTGAACCTTATTAATTTCAGCTGCGGGGCCCTCTGCTTCCCGAGATATTTACCCCCGTAGGGGGTGCCAGTATCTCAGCAAAGTTTAAAGCTCCCGTATCATGCTTGCCAATAGGAAGCCATAAGGGATGATGTAATGGCTTCCTATTGGCCGCAGGACAGAGGAGCTTTGAAGTTGCCAGCAAGCCCAGCGAAGCTGCTACCGGCACCGCATATAGAGGTAAGTATTTCGTGAAGATGGGGGTCCCTGCAGCTGAAATTAGTAGGGTTCAGCTCTGTAGATCCCCTGCTCAAATCCTATATTGTTTTTTAAACTAATTTTTGTTTTTAAAAAATGCATCACTTGGATTGCCTCTTTAAGGCCTCAAAGGAGAATTCCTTCTAAGATCAAAGTGAACTTTCCAGTAAAGTTGTTTTTTAAATACAGCAGCGGCAGCTCTTATTCGAGCAAAAGCCGCTGGCTGTATGTGGCTGAAAAGCGGGTAGCCGCGGCGCGTGGCGGCGCACTGTGACGTCACAGTCACATGCGCGCCCGGCTTCCCCGTCTTCCCCGGCTTCCCCAGGCTTCCCCGACACCCCTGGAGATGACATTAAGGTAAGCGGGGGTTCGGGGAAGCAGAGTGGCAGAGCAGAAGGGGTACAGGGGTCCGGAAGCGTGTGTAAATTGCGCGCGATGGAGGAGGGGGGGTGAGTGGGGGAACGCGGCGGCGCGCGTGCATTACTGGCGGCAGCTGGGGCAGATCCCGGCATGCCGCCGGTATTTAGTTCAATAAGATATGTCGCTACTGTATATATTTTTATTAAGAAGCTGTACAGATGATGATCACAGAACATCAGTGTTCTAAATGATCATAATGCCAATCCAAACAAAGTACTGTGAGTTGCTAAACCAATCATACGTACCATTTTACTTTATGGCTCAGAAACATGAACACTACTCAAAAGCGATATGAACCTACTCGAACGATTCCAACTAAGATGTCTACATAACATACTCTATATTACGCTACGAGACTGATGGAAAAATGAAGATGTACGGTTAGCCTGTCAAAACCAATCCACAATTGACCTGTACATTAAGCGACAAAGACTTAGGTGGTTTGGCCACGTGTGCCGTATGGACATCACCCGATTACCATACCAGTGCTTCAACACCACATGACAAATGGGCTGGAAAGTGGACCGAAATGCTACAAAGAAAGCGTGGTCGAACCAGGTGGTGCAAGATCTTAAACCGCTCCACTTCACATTAGCCGAAGCCCAAAAAGCCACCCTAAATCGAGATCAAGGGCGCAGAATCACTAGAAACGTACTGAATATCCTGCTGCTGGCCTCCACAAACCATCACTCCTTGCCTTATAAAAGATGAAGCAATGTCGTTTACGGAGTATAATCCAAAAATAATCCAAACCCATCAGGAATTATAGAACAGTTATATAGCAACACAACACATATAACTGGGCAATTGGGACAAAATGTGATATGTTAAGAGTGTCCTAGCCCAACAGTATTCATTGTGAAAGAGAGACTTGATTTACAGCCATTTTTTCTTTGTATATTATAGATATTATATGACTAACAAACAGCTTTAATAGTGTAGCCAGGTACCCCCTGGGCTACTAATTTCCCTGCCAACAAATAAGTGCTGGTACCAGAGCAGGCAGGGTTAGGGTTAAATCTATGTCCTGCTGCAGTAAATAGCTCCCTAGAGTGACAGGGGGTGTGTGCCTAAGGCCTAGGTACTGCCCACACTGGGGCTAAGACCTGGGACCCTCCCTGGTAACAAAAAGGGTATGTCGCCCAAATTGGGTGTTCTCTTGTTCTGTCCCCTTAGGGGGAAGAGTGTGTGTTGTATCCTCTCCCCGCAGGAGGAGTGGGATGTATCCTGTGCTGGACCAGGGACCTGGTTTCAGGCCTTCCCTCCCACAGGAGAGTGGAAGCAACTACCCCATACTCCACAAGGGAGTGTGGGAGACAAGGAGAGACTCCTGGGGCCTCAAGCTCCTGGGGTTGGCTCCAGGGACACAGAGAAGAACATGTATGCTCTATGCTGTAGTATGTATGTATGTATGTCTTTATTTAAATAGCGCCATCCATGAACATAGTGCTTCACAGTAGCAATACACTTGACAATCATATAAATAACAAATAATACAAATAACAGATCATGGGAATAAGTGCATCAGACATAAAAGGAATATTGTGGAAGAGGAGTCCCTGCTCCGAAGAGCCTACAATCTAATTGGTAGGGAGAACGTACAGAGACAGGAGTAGGGTATGTGTTCACAATAAAGACCACCGTTATGTTTTACTCCTGCCTGAGGCTGCAGTCATTCAGGGGGAGGAAAAGAGGTTTTCCTGCAGGGTCTGCACCTATCTCTGATAGGCCCTGTTTGAATGGAGGTGCTGCACTTACTGCATGTTACTTTGGTGGCTGTTGAAGCAGTCGATTAGGTTATGAAGGTTTTATCAGTGGTAATGGAATCCTATTGTTTTTTCAGGACCAAATAGGAAAAAGAGTACCACATAAACAAAATAAATAAAAGATACCAATAATTAGCAAGTGAACTGTAATTGGAATATACAGTGCAGCAAATCTGGGAGGTAAAAGAAGGACCTAAAACTAAAATAATATGTAACTGGAATATACAGTGCAGTAAATCTGGGAGGTAAAATAAGGACGTTAAAACCAAAATAATCCAAATGGGGTGTTACCGTCCACCCCTCCTGTGATGCACACTGGAAGGAAGGCAAACTCTCTGCCATCCTGGTGGACTCGGTGTGGGTGTATTGTTCCTGGATACGCGAATACACCAGTGCCTGGAACAATGCCACAATGTTCATTGGGACCTCCCCTTCCAAACACTGCTTCCTGGTCTAACATAGCCAGTTTTCCTAATGCCAGGAGCAAGTTGGTTAGTAGGTACCTAGGCTTTGTATCCTGGCCAGGGTCAGGACACTAAGCATCACAATGGCCAATATTATTACTGACTAAAAGTTATGGGACACACCTAAGTATGAGTCTCAAATCTAGGTCTGGGGACTCAGAGGGGGAGTAGATGGGAATGGAAGTGATGTGACAGCACCTGTTTGTGCTCTGGTCTCCCTCCCTTGTGGAGTACAGCGAAGCACATGTCAGCTTACTGGGACTCCTGGGAGTCCCTACTCTGTGACTTTGCAGGGGTTTATTCAAAGCCTAAAAAGGTACTCTGCAAAGTCACTAGTTAACATAAGCCACTTGATCCAGCCTCCAGAAATGTAATTTAATGTTCCTCCATTGTGAGAGAGAGCCTCAGTTTCTTCTTTCCTTTTTTGAGAAACATTTTTACTTAAAAATAAAATTATTATCAACCAAATATACAGGAATAATACAGAGATTGGCAGCGGCTGAATCATTTTCAATCACACATATAGCTCTTAAGAGTGTTTTTCATGGTATAATAAATATTTATTTTTGAGAAGTGAGAACAGAATAAAACAATAAAAGTAGTATGTCCTTGGGTCCTCCCTCCCAACCATGCATTACTGAGAGATGGAACAGTAACTTGTTTTAGGACATACAAATTGTAAATAAGCCAAGCATTGTGACAAGTGCCAACCTACATTACATAATGGTGGCTGCTAACCGGCCTGCAGACAGTGCCAGGTGTCAATGTTGTGGAACTCCTAAGTTGTAGGATGTTAGGATGGCATAGCATGGAAGTTTGGGTGCTGGCTTGTTACGGCCCTCACTAGATGGTCGTCCAAAAAATATATACATAATATCATTCATTCATGATGTATATTTGCACATTTTGATTTTAGCAGTAGGTGTTGTGGCTGTGGGTGGATGAACAACACACAACAAGCCACTGACAGCATACAGTGACTCTGACAGTTTCCGTGGCAAGTCAGTCTGTGACTAATTATGCCGCCACAAAGCTTAGCTAATTTTAGTTTATCAGTCTGCCTCTCTGACCGGTTAGGATAATTAATTGTGGCTGTTACTGAATTACTCAACTCATTCAGAGTCAGTCACTCAATGTTATTAAACTAGTGGCAGTGAACAATACATTGATTCACACAGATACAATGAGACTTGGGCGAATCAACACAAATCGTTTCACAGATTTCCGTGGATTTCCCCCCCAAAATCCGTTTCATGATGTAAAAACCACAAACCGATTTGGTCGGTTATAATCGATGCGGATTCATAAAAAAACACGATTAGATACAATCCATTGACAGATTTGTCCAATTTCCGGATTCAGCAATCCATTTTGTTAAAAATCCACACACAGATTGCTGAATCCGTGGATTGGATTCTACAAATTCATCAACAGTTTGTGGAATCTGCGTACTGTATTGGCAATAATAATAAAAAATTCGCAAGATGCCCTTTTTGAGACTGATTTGTGGAAATCCGTGGACCAAAGGAACCAGCCAATCCGCTGCGGATTCAAATCCACCCAAAAAATTTGCGCATCTCTAGATATAACACTCAAAAGAGTGCATACTTGAGTGTTTACAGGTTAAAAATTACTGTGAGCAAAACCTTGCATTATTGAGAGATGGAACAGTAACTGTGGTTTAGGACATACATAAACACAATAAGTCAGCACTGTGCCAATGCCATCCTAGATGTTACATAAGTGGTGACTGTCTATCTTATGTTGCCAGATGCTGATTAGCCAATGATCAATTCTGACAGAGATGTTAGGGTGTAGCACTGCCTGCCTAGCATAGCATGGCAGTTTAGGTGCTGACATGTTTGGGTCCCAACTAAAGAAATTAAGGGGTTAGCCCCCTCCCCTGCTACCCACACGAGCGACCTAACCACCCACCCCAGGGCAAATATCCAAACCCTCTACCCATTGATTGGCACAGTGGTACATCATGCCCATATAATATGGGCATGATGTACCACTATAGCAGTCAATGGTTAACCTAAAAAAAAACAACAGCGCCAAAAAGACACAACAATAAAAGAAATACACAAGCACCTAAACACCAGAATAATAAGAGCTAAAAAGCCTAAACAACACATCAATAAAATTAATCTAACACCAAAAGAATAAAATTAATCTAATACCCAAAAACAAGAAAAATAAAATGAATCAAACACCTAACCAAAAGAACAAAAAAAAAAGTTACCCCTAACCAACAGAACAATAACTAAATTAAATGCCTAAACAATCCTAAAATGTAATAAAAACAAGCCCTACAAAAACATAACAATTTACTCAAACCAATAAACAGAAATAGAAAACATAACAATTCATTCAAAACAACCATTTGCCAAAAAAATAATTGCCTGTCACTGTGATTATCTATACCCTAAAGGGGCATAGATAAATGCATTAGTAGTCAATGGGCATGCAAATACAGCTTACGAAGCCGACGAGACAACGTCCGTTTATGGATTTAACATGGGCTTTCAATGGATTACAAGAAAAGAAGAAAGAAGATTTTTTTTTACCTTATGTGGAGGTTCGCGGAGCATCACGGAGGATGGTGTCACCGATCAAGAGTTTCCTGATATGCTGGAATTCGGACGGTGAAGACTTCTAAAGGTACGAAAAATATTGAATGTATGTCATTTTAATTTTCAGGTTTTTTAATTGTATTTTTTTAATGTTTTTGCTTGCCCATTGACTGCTAATGTATTTATCTATGCCCCTCTAGTGTATAGATAAATACAGTGACAAGCAATTAATGTTTTGCTAAATGGTTGTTTTGAATGAATTGTTACAGTATGTTTTCTATTTCTGTTTATTGTTTTGAGTAAATTATGTTTTTGTAGGACTTGTTTTTATTACATTTTAGGATTGTTTAGGCGTTTAATTTAGTTATTGTTCTGTTGGTTGGGGTAACATTTCTTTTATAGTTCTGTTAGTTAGGTGTTTGATTAATTTTATTATTCTTGTGTTTTGGTATTAGATTAATTTGATTCTTTTGGTGTTTGATTAATTTTATTGATGTGTTGTTTAGGCTTTTTAGTTCTTTTATGCTTCTGGTGTTAAGGTGCTTGGGTATTTATTTTATTGTTGTGTCTTTTTAGTGCTGTTGTTTTTTTTTAGGTTGCCCATTGACAGCTATAGTGGCTTATTATGCCCATATTATATGGGCATGATGTACCACTGTGCCAATCAATGGTTAGAGACGGGATATTTTCCCGGGGTGAGTAGTTAGGCTGCACGGGTGGGTAGCGGGGGAGGGGGTTTCACGGGAGACCAGGACTTTTAACACTTATTTATATTTGTACCGGGATCATTCACTAGGCAAAACAAGGTAGTAAGAACAAAATGCAGTTTATTTAGGTGAACCCGCATACAACACAATAAATTACACAAAAACAAAATCACACTTACTGGTGGTCTGGGGGTGAAATCTAGTCTCAAATAGGTGCAGGGCGCTTGCTTCGGTAGGCTTACCCTGACCGGGATATACACCCAGGCTTCTTGGTCCTCTTTTCGGCTTCAGTTTCTAGTCGCAACCGCTACGTTTGATTTTCAGAACTTGGACTAAGTGTCTGACTTAGTATCTGCAGTCAAAAGACAAAAAACAGCACACAACTCGTGGTGTATTAAATGTGATTGTATTAGCTCATTGCAGGTAAGGTAAGAATTGCACGTACACTTAAATGGAAGATATCAGGCAGTACATGTTAGGGACATGTTACCACTATGAAGTACATCAGGGGTCCAGGATCTAAGGATGCACTGGTACAAAATGGAAATGATCCGTGATTCTCTGGTCTCCTTCTCACCACGAAGCAGGCACCGGACCTCGTCCTTCTCCACCTCTATCCCGCACACCTCTGCTCAATCAAAGGGGGGGGGTACTTCACTATACAACTGTAGGGGAACTCCCGACACCCTACTAGACTCAACAGCCCTAGAATGACTTACACTTCGACCCTTGTGGCAAATACTGACGTCAAGAACAAGCGCCGTCAGGCGACTACCAGTTAGTCAGGACGTCTTAGTGTTCAGCAAATGCCACGGTCTAGGTAGTCTGGCAAAGAGCTGGAGGGTGTATTCAGAGCGTTAAATCAAATGCAGCTCTCCTATGCGTTTCGCAAGTATCAGACTTAATTCATCAGGTAGTGCAGACTTTCCTAGCTTCAAAAGGAAGCCTGCTATTTGTGACAGAGCAACTTTGAAAAGCCCGTCCTAGCTTCATCAACACAAGTCACTAGATGGTCTGGTTCTCTGATGGCTTCCTCATTACATACCCTCCGCTGTTCTATGTTCAGCATAGAGGAAGAAGGAGTGACCAATCCGAGTGTGGGAATTCCCTCCCACTAGCCAATAGGAATAGACTTGTCCTTTGGCTGATGTCAGAGAAAGGGGCGTGCCAAGCCGGCTCAGGATGCCCTGGTGGTGGGACATATGAATTGACCAATGAGAAACACACTGACATTCTGCTGCTTCCTCCAGTCAACCCATTGCCACCAACTGGGCAGGCTCCACTGAGTCTGGCAGAACAGAGTGTCCTCACCGCAGGGGGTCTCTGTTCTCCGGACCCAGTACTCTGCCCTGTCCCAGCCACTTAACACCCCGACACCTCTAAACATCCTGTTTCCTCTTTGAACGCCGAAGTCTATCCAGACTTCCCTGCACCTATATGGATGCCCGGGCTGACTGAATAGACATTTATAGTAAATGCACAAATGTAATAAAACATACTTTAATCCATAGGATAACTTGGGGAGACGAAAGTCTTTAAGGAAAATAGGACTGGGATATCTTGGCTTGAAAACCAGGAGTCTGGAGGACACTGGGCAGCCCCGGTGTAATTCAACCCTCGTACCGGCAAATCATGCCTGCCCGCCGGGGAGAATTAGGGGACTACCAGTAACTTTGGCTCCCGAACTCCTGCAAACAAAACAATTGCATTTCTACCCAAATATCCCACCTAAAACTTACACATAGAAAGTTTCAAGAGTCTAGGGCAAAGGGAACATGAAAAGTGGAAAAGCAGGGGACACTTTAACTTTTACATGTGTAAATACATGGTCCCTGGCTTATGGTGCTACGTATGTAGCTGCCAGGGACCCACGGTTCTCAGGGGTAACTAGATAGGTTTAACCTTTATTGTATAGCCTGGTTACCCCCTTACCATCATAGATAGGTTAACCCCTTAATTACTTTAGCGGTTATTAACCGCTAAGGTGATTAAGGGATTATGGGCCATTAGATTGTATTTTTTTTATTCTAGTCCTGCTAACAGAGGACATGGATGCGGAGGATGGTGATGAGGACATCCTTCATCCTGGCAGGGTTATGTAGAAGTTGAATTTAGTTTTTTCTGGCTGGCTAATCTTTTATTTTGAATGGGCAAATGAGCCATTATCCTTATCTGGATAATAGTCATTTTACCCATTACTGTACTGAATGTGTTGGGGCAGGGGGGTTGTTGGGGGTAGAGGTGGTGGGTAGTAGGGTTGTTGTATTTTTTTTTAATGTTTATTGGGAGTAGAGGGATTGGGTGAAGGGAGTAGTTGCCCCAAAAGGTGGGTGGTTAGGCCTGCCGGGTGGGTAGCGAGAGTATTAATCCCTTCATTACCATAGCAGTTCCCACTGCTATGGTAGTGAAGGGGTTAACCACTCCTGAAACCTTCCCGGCAGGCCTAACCACCCACCTTGGGGCAACTACCCCCTTCACCCAATCCCTCTACCCCCAATAAACAGGTTATTCAAGTTTTACCCCTTCATTGCCTTAGCGGCTAACCGCTAAGATAATGAAGCTGTTTTTATTTTAATTTTAATACTAGTGTGCATTAGCAGGCGGTCTCTGGAGCAGAACCGCATTGATTTCAGATCCGGGACCCCCTGCTTCCAGAGAAACAGGCCTCGTTATGGGGTGCTGGTATCCCCATGCAATGTTTAATTGGCCTGCGTCACCTGATATCTGGGGCCTGTATCTTAGGAAGCAGGGTGCTCCCGGACCTGAAATCAATGTGGTTCTGCTCCGGAGACCCCCTGCTCACACACACTAGTATTACAATTTGAATAAAAACACTGCGATCGCTTGCGAGAGATGTGCACGGAGAGGCATCTCTCTCTGTTCAGCTCTCTATGCAGCTCTGCAGCCAGATCGTATGGGGGAGAACTAAGAAAAAATCTCAGATGTGTTTGCTCTTCGCCGAACAGTTTGCCCATTTTTCTGCCTCGTGGTTTGAGAGGGGTTCAGATTCCTTTTGAGAATCGTGATAACTCAACTGACAAACCGTTCGGCGGGAACATGCCAAACCTTGCGATGTAGCAGAAAACTCATCAAACCTACTATAATAGGCCCCTTAAAGCCAGAAGAGACAGAGGCATAATATCAGAATTTTTAGGAATGTAATAAAAGTTGGAAAAGGGCAATCAAATTAGCAAAAATTGAAAATTAATAAAGGATTGTAATAAAAAGTAAGATCAACCCTAATGATTGGAAATAAGGAAAAAGCAGAGGTATTAAACAAATGCTTTGCCTCTGTTTTTACCAGGGAAGAATAAATTGCAATAATAGTGCCACAGGAGGAAGCCACAGCCAAGCCACAACCTCTATAATAATGAAAAATTGGTTAACTGAGGATGAAGTTCATAAGCGGCTTAATAAAATTAAAGTATATAAAGCACCTGGCCCCAATGGCATAAATTCAAGAGTTCTTAAGGAGTTAAGTTTGGTAATAGCCAAACCATTATATTTAATATTTAAGTGCTCAATATCTCACCATGTTCAGTACCACAACATTAGTGTAAAACAGACGTTGTGCATATATTTACAAAGAAAGCTAGATCCCAAATAGGATTAAGCCTGATATCAATTGTGGGGAAGCTACTTGAAGGTTTAGTACAGGATAATATTCAGGAATACCTAATGAAAAACAAACTTATTAGTAATAGTCAGCATGGAGGATACGTTGTGACAAACTAACCTTATTAGTTTCTTTGAGGAGGTAAGTAGGAATTTAGACCAGAGTAATGCAGTTGATGTGGTCTACTTAGGTTTTGCAAAGGCTTTTGATATGGTTCCACACAAGAGGTTAGTGTACAAAATAAAGAAAATTAGACTCTGTAAAAATATTTGCACCTGAATTTAAAACTAGTTGAAGTATAGACAACAGAGAGTTGTCGTAAATTTAACTTTTTCAGGTTGGGCTAAAGTTGGGAGTGGAGTACCTCAAGGATCGGTACTGGGACCCCTGCTTTTTAACTTGTTTATTAATGGCTTTGAAGTTGACATAGAGAGCAAAGTCTCCATCTTTGCTGATACTAAATTGTGTAAGGTAATAGAATCAGAGCAGGATGTAATTTCTCTTCAGAAGGACTTGGAGAGACTGGAAACGTGGGCAGGCAAATGGCAGGTGAGATTTAATACAGATAAATGTAAGGTTAGGCATTTAAGAAACAAGAATAAACAGGCAAATTACAAATTAAATGGGGATAAATTAGGAGAATAATTGATGGAGAAGGATTTAGTAGTGCTTGTAGATAGCAGGCATATAATCTTAAAAAGTACAAGCTGATTCCACTCCAGTAAAATAATGAATATATTAATACAAATAGGTGAGACAAACCTCCAAGGCTCAAATGGAGGGAAACACACACGACAGGGGTGTGGAACACATCCACAGCAAAAAAATCTTGCCGTGAATGTATCCCTCACTAAAATCCTGATATAAATATAAATGTATAAGAGACAACACATACAAAAGAGCCTCAGCTACAGGCGCTCAGACAGAACCATATGATGAATAATTAGAACCACTGTATGACCACTTGGTCAGTGATTAAGGAAAAACCTTACAGTAAAGCAGACAAAAGTGCAGTCCAATATTTCCAGCGAGTGCTGCTCTCTTAGTTCAGGATGCCAACCCAGCACTCCAATAGGTAACTAAGAAAAAAAGAGAAGAAAAGAAAGCGCACACCTCCTGGTGCAATAAAGTTTTTTTTACTCAAATAATAGACAAAGTAGAAATTCATTCACAAACATCTAGTTAAAATGGGCAGTGATTGAGAGGGTTGTGTTGCTGATGTGCAGAGTCCTTGATCCGTGGGGGTACTTCCCCTGTTGATACAGCACGTCCGCTGTCATCACATAACCTTTAAGCCCGTACCAGCAGCGCAATAACTGGCGATTAAGGGATGATGGCACTTTGTGATCCGGGCTTTGCTGACATCATCCCTTAATCGCCGGTTATTGAGCTGATAGTACGGGAGTAGGAGTCACGTGACGACGCACCGGTGAGGAGTCACGTGGTGCAGAAGGAGGCTCCGGCAACTGTGCAGCCAGCAGGGAACAGCGGACGTGCTGCATCAACAGGGGAAGTACCCCCACGGAGCAAGGACTCTACACACCAGCAACACAACCCTCTCAATCACTGACCATTTTAACTGGATGTTTGTGAGTGAATTTATACTGTTTGTCTATTATTTGAGTAAAAAAAAACTTTATTGCACCTGGAGGTGTGCGCTTTTTTTTCTTCTCTTTTTTTTTTTAGATAGCAGGCATAGCAATTGTGCCCAAATTCATGCAGTAACTCCAAAGGCAAACAAGATATTATCTTGCATTAAAACGGGGAATGGATGGAAGGGAAGTAAACATAATTATGCCCCTTTATAAAGCATTAGTAAGACCACATCTTGAATATAGAGTACAGTTTCTTGCCCCACTCCATAAAAAAGACATTATAGAACTAGAAAAAGTGCAGTGAAGAGCCACCAAATGAATAAATGGGATGTAAAAATCTGACTTATGAGGAGAGGCTAGCTAAATTAGATGTGTTTACATTAGAAAAGAGGAGTTTAAAAGGGGATATGATAACTATATACAAATATATTCTGGGACAATACAAGGAGCTTTCAAAAGAACTATCATCCCAACGGCAGTATAAAAGACATAGGGACATAGGGTAAGGTTGGAGGAAAGGAGATTTCACCAGTAACAAAGGAAAGTGTTCTTTACAGTAAGGGCAGTTAAATGAAAACTGTGATAGCAGATACAATAGATATCTTAAAAAAGGTTGGACATCTTTTTTTAGAAAGGAAAGGTATACAGGGATATACCTATTAAGTAAACATGGGAAGAATGTTGACTCAAGGTGTAATCTGATTGCTCAGAAGAGGAATTTATTTTTCCCCTTATGAGATATAATTAGAAGATATTTCACTGGGTTTTTTTTTGTTTACTTTCCTCTGGTCGATATAATTTAAATAGAAATATATGATAAGTATCTGTCGTCTAAATTTAGCAAAGGTTGAACTTGATGGATGGTATGTTTTTTTTCAACTATATAACTATGTAAAGTGGTAAAGCTCAATAAGATTGGATGTAACCTATTGAAGATGGACCCCATGGACTCTGACTGCACAATGGAGCATGGATATCACAGAGTTTTAGGAACTCTAACAGGTAATAGTCAAGTGCAAAATCAGGGTCTGATATCAAATCAAATCTGTTCCAAGGGTAGTTGGTAAGGTCAATAAGAAACTGTTGAGGGTTAACATTTGTAGATATTGTAATGAGTTGGATTTTAGGGATAGAGTTTAATAATTTGATTTTACATACATGTAGCGCATGAATCCCCCCCCGCCCACCCCCTCTGGGAGATTATGCCTATGCGACTGCTTGGTGTGGTGCTTGTTACCTGCGTGGTACAGGAGAGATGAGTTTCCCGCAAAGGTGCGGGGGGTACAGGGCAGACTGTTAGGGATCCCTCTGGTTCTTTCCTTCTCTGGGTCAGCTCCTCCAGACATAGGGAACTCCAGCAAGCCTGAAGGCGTTCCCCGCTATGACAATCTTTACTCTGTTACCTCCCTCCATACAGACTTCAGCGAAGCCAGAAGTTAATAAAGAACCGCAGCCACTGCAGGTGTTATTGCAGCGTATGCTTCAATTGAATAGGGTGGATCCCTGGCTTCTGGATGGTACTGGCCTGCAGGTAATGGTGAGGACTAGCGTGATAAGGTTATGTGTTCAGCCCATGAAGGGCTGAGCACATGTCTCACTCCCGGCCAGGAGGAGACATTTCAACACATCCTACCCCATGCAGGGGCAGGCTGGAACTAACTCAAGGTCTCACCCCTAAAGGGCTGAACTTCAAGCTATAATTTAGGCCCTTCCTGCAGCTCAAAGAGGGAGGGCCCAGTATCTGTACCACCATTGGCTATCACAGATCCCTGAGTCAACTACATTCCTGTCACTTAGGAATTCAGTATGAGGAGGGGGAAAACGCCATACGATGGCCTGTCACTGTCTACATCTTATTAGAACTTACGTGACAGGGGAAGGTAGAGAGCTAGCTGGACCAGCCACCGCTATATACAAAATACACTATTGAATGATCACTGAAAATGCCAAGCAAGATACTGGAGGTTTGGATTCTGTTGGCACAGGAGGATAAGATTCAATCCATCAGTGAGTGGTTACAGGATTTTAGATTTGATTGAGAAGGTTGAGAAATGAATTGGGTTTAATTCAATTATTTGAATTGTGTAAATATTTTATTGTGTTTAGGGACAAGCCAATGGAAGTGGAAGTCACCAAGAACGATTAGCTCACTGTTTCTATTCAAAGAAGAAATATTGCGAAGACAATTAGACACACCAGATAGGGATTGATAGATGCTAAAAATAATCGCAGGCTTAGAGAAAGGGAGGTAATTCTTGCCAACTAAATTTTCAAACAAGGACAAGCTATACGGGTTATTTAAGAATGCAAATTTTAAGCAATCGTCAATATTAATTAACACGCCTCTTCCTCTCTTTGACCAATCCTTAGTAAAGATAGAATAACCCTGAATAGAAATAGATGTGTCAAGACTTAGCCATGTTTCTGTAAGAACTATGACTATAGGCTTATATAAGAAGCAACATGACCTTAATTCCTCTAGTTTGGGCAGTAAATTAAGAATATTTATATGGATGACAGATAGCCCTTTTGGGAATTTAAAAGGGACATTTTCTGTGGCTGTGAATTAGTGGAAAAGGGAGTGCCTGGGTTTAATTCAATATCGCGTGCCAACGATAATAACAGAAAGAATAGAAATGTAAAACCTTTTTGTGGGTTGCAAAGGAATGAAGTTTGCAATGGTTGTTTGATTTCTTGGTGCTAGGTGTGCTGTTTTTCAGAATTCACCACCAGCATCCAGTAGGAGATGCAAAGCTTTTGAGTAAGCCAAGGTGTATGATTACATAGCCTGAGCTCACAGGGGAAGAGGTATTTAACTGGGAAAGAGTAAGAGGTTTAAGGGAGGTCACAGTAACAAAGAGAATTGTGGTCAGCAACATTATAGCTACAAGAGCTATGATCCTACACCAGTAGTCTTGTAAAGAGCGATGAAAAGAAGGTTACAAGGGTTAAGAACAGAAATGTGATGTTTGTGCCAATATGGTGCCTACTGTATCAACTCTGCCGTTATGTAAACCTAAAACCACATCTTGCCATGTTAACTATGGCACAAAGATATTCCCCATCACAAAGAAACAAACAATAACAATCAATATACAAAAATACATTACTATTAGAACATTTAAAAAGTGAAATGAGTAATACCCCTCTATAGACATTGAGGCCTAATATTATTATTACTAATATTATATTTTTTATTATGATTTATTTGTAAAGTGCCAACATATTCCACAGCGCGGTTCAATGGGGGTATAGAGTTATGTAAATAACAAACAAAATTACTTACAAATAAGGACAAACAAGCGCAAACAGATACAGAAGGTAATGAGGGTCCTGCTCATTAGAGCTTACAGTCTATAGGGAATAAGAGACAATGTTGAAACCAAAGGAAAGTGGCTGCTCATTGTGGGACGGAGCATGCCTTGGGAGGGTGTACGGTGAAGCTGCACAGCTGATGCCATTTAGGTTTGGGGTGTGGATGTTAGGGAGTGTTAGATAGCGTGGAGTTTGTTCGAGCCACACAGTTGGTTAAAGTACTTTTGGAGGGAGGGTGGTGGATGTTAGCGGTATGCTAGATAGACTTACTTGAAAAGGTTAATTTTCAGGGAGTTTTTAAATGTCTCAAAACTTGGGGAAAGTCTGAGAGTACATGGTAGGGAATCTCAGAGAGAGAGTACAGCACAGGAGTGAGAGGAGGTATTAAGGCAGATGCAAAGGTGGATGTCATGAGCAGCATGTGGGGAGAATTTAGGGATGAGGGCTGAGATTTAAGGGGCAGCATCATTGAGTGCATTGTAAGTCAGAGCTAGGATTTTAAATTTGACTCTAGAAGACATGGGAAGTCATTGTAGGGATTGTGGTGCAGCAGACATGGAGTGGTGCGTGAGGTAGATGAGTCTGGCAACAGCATTTTGGATGGATTGGAGTTGGACAGGTGGACAAAGGGCAATGCCAACTAGGAGAAGGTTGCAGTAGTCAAGATGGGACAAGATGAGTGAGTGAATTAGGATTTTAGTTGAGTCATGAGTGATAAAAGGGTTTACCCTAACGATATTTCAGAGGTGGAGATGTCATGACTTAGTGAGGGATTGAATGTGAGGAATCAAAAAGAGGGAAGTCAAAGGCAGCGGGCTTGGGGTGTTGATGAGATTCTGGTACCATTGATAGTGGGGAAAGTTTGGGTGTAGAGGTGGCAGTAGAATGAGGAAGGAGTATTCATTCCATTTTGAACATGTTAAGCTTCTGGTAAAGGTGCGACATCCCAGAGGAGATTACAGTGAGACAGTTTGCAAAACGGAATAAGAGAGAGGAGAGGTCAGGGGAGGAGAAGTGAATTTGAGTATCATCGAAATAGACATGATAGTAAAAGCCAAAAGATTGTATTAGTTCACCAAGAGAAGAGGTGTAGAATGAGATTAGCAAAGGGCCAAAGAAAGAGCCTTGTGGGACCCCAGAAAGAGGGAGGGCGAAGAAAGGGACTCCAGTGAAGAAAACACTGAAAGAGCAGTTGGATACATAGTATGTGAACCAAGAGAGGGCTGCATCATTGAGGCCAGTGGAGTGGGGAGTGTGCAGGAGCAGGGGTGATCAACAGTATAAAAGGCAGCAGAGAGATCCTGGAGATCCTCTTAATTAGGTCCGAGTTTGCCTCAACCGGCTAAAATGCGTTACGTTTGGCCAACTCTCCCCAGTCCGACTGTACATTTGTTTTATAAAATTTGCAATTTTTTTTCAAACCAACCTAAGCTTTATAGGGAATCCTTGGAACTTCATTTGCAGAATTTTTTTGTTTGAGCGTTTCAATAAGGCCTGATCCAAAGAGGTATTCTTTTCTTTATGTGCAGGATGCAGGGAGTCACAATACAAAATATTTATTTCACATAAATGGCAATGTTTTAGTAAAAAAAAAAAAACATTTTCAGTTCAAGAAGAAAGTCTTTGAAGAACCGTGGTATATCAAAACTTGACACTAATGTGACGTAAACGTTTCAATCATGAGTGCCTGCATCCTATGTGCACTGAATATTGCAGAAGTGTATGCTCCTTTTACATACCAATTTGTCTTTTTTTTCTTTGTCTCTTGATGGCCCATGAGAAAAGAAATACAAAGAAACCTATTCCCAAAAATCTTTGGGTTACTCATAAGGCTTATTTGACAGGCCAGATGGCTTTCTGCCATTAAAAGATATCCTTTTCCCTTTATAACCCTCCAGAACTGTTGATTGTAGGAACGCATGTACTGTACAGTTGATCGTAGCATCTTCTGCTATGTTAATTTTCAATACTCAAGTTACACAAGTAAATACATGTTAGCATTATAGAAATAAAATATACACAGCTACATATCTAATTATTTCATTATGCATGCAACAAGTATGTTTTCTATCATATATTGGACATCTTTTTTTCGAAGTTAAACATAGGAGATAAACTCTAAAAAACAGAAAAGCTTATATCATTAGATGTCTTTCTTTGAATGTGATCTGTGCAATGTCTCTGAGTTATATGACTCCCATGGTACAATATGTACAGTTCATCTCATTAATCAAAAAGGGGTCTATACTGATTGATTCATAACTGCTGTAGTGATTTTAAAGCCTGAAATATAAAGTACTCAAATCTAGTGCAGATAGCTGAAAAGTTCCTTAAATAACTATGATTGTAAAAAAAATGTATGCATATTACATTTTGTTTAAACTATGCATGGCTGTACTGCCTATGGCAGGAATTATATCAGTCTGCGTTTTAAAACAAGCCTAAAACGAAGCATCATTTTTAATACTGTATGTACTGTATGTGCTGGTATACTTCATGGGCCACGGGTGAGTTAAAATTATGCTACCCTAACTTAACATCATGTTCTGCCCTAAAGTGTATCTTCAAAACCTAATAATGTAACGTTGAGTCCGGTTTTCAGTAGGTGTTAACTATAATGGCCATTAGGGATAATGAGATCCAAAAGAGGCATTCCCGCTAACAATGCCTAGCCACAAAGATTAATGCAGGTATTTAATGTGATGTTAGTTGAGTCATACCTAAAGCCGATTAATGAAAAGTTTGTTCAAAACAGCGGGGAATCGAATCTCAGCAGGTTTGCATTTTTCTAATGCTGAGTTAGAGCTTAAACTCTCATACATTGTGCCAATTATGCATTCAAAATGCCATTATATTTATTTGCATTTACATTTAATTCATAGAGAGACACGGTATGGTAGCCTTGTATGATTAACAAAGAATACAGGTAGTTACATGGCAAATACAACTGAGTTTCCAAACTCTGACCGCTGTGCATTCTAATCATTAGCTAAAGTGCCACTAAACTCAGTGGTACTGTGTCTGAATGCAGAGACTCGGAACCTGCAAAAGTTTATGTAAAAGCTCTATAGTGTGTATTCTGACATTGATACAGTATAACTATAAAACTGTAATTTTAAGTGTAATTGTTAAGATACATTCTAAACTTTACATACATGTTGTCGAGTATACAATATGGATAGTTATTAGAAGCAACAAGAGGAGTTAGAGATAAAGCATATTTACTCATTTTCCCGTTCATTATATGTGGCTATTATTTAATCAAATCTTAGTTTAACGACCAAAAGTGCAATGAATATCTACTGTAAACCTTGAAACATGAGTTGATCAGGTTTGATTTAGTTATTGTAATATATGAATAAACATGGTGTTGTTGAGATCGATGGATCATGGTGTTGTTGAGATCGATGGATCTCTGGTAATCCAAATGTATTACGTAACAGAATTATTCTATTAAAATATGATATAATCTATTTTGTATCCTTTATGTTCACATGTGTTTGGAGATTATGTCAATGTTTAAGTCTCCCATGCAGGGAGGCTTGTAAGGTTTTGTAGATAAGTATAAAACAGATAAGTATTCAAAGAGTTCAAGTTCAAGGAGGGATGCAGCCACGTATGAGACCTGTGACTGGGGACAACCCAGACTTAAAGAGACGGTAGGTTAGGGGTTAAACATAGGAGACTAAGGAGGGAGGATAACTGGAGAGACTGCTTATGAAGGATTGGAACTGGGCTTTTGGCTATTCATGTTGCCTCCTTTTGGCACAAAATAGTGGGAACAGAGGAGAGTCCGGCCACCAGCCTTATGTTGCATGGTTGCTGTTATTTCTGTGAAAGAATTAGAACAATTTTATAGCTTGAGGCAAAACAATCTAACCCTGCTTTTTTGTGGGGATTTTTGTGCTAATTAATTAGCTGGCATTACTTTGGGAGCCAGTTAATGGATTCTCAACGGAGCGCCGCAATGCTGAACAGAGGGGCTTCATACAGCTAATTCTTAATTGAAGCACTTTGGTGCACCTGTTTGACTAAAATACTGGTTGGGTTAGGTAGTTTGATTCAGCAAGGCTATTTGGTTTCCAACTTTTTACACTGGTTGGTCAAATAAAGTTGTGACCTGTTTGCACTAACTTGAGTCAGCATCTTCTTTGGTTCAGTGAGGGGTGAGGCATGGGCCCAAGAACCCAAGGGGTATTCCTGGTTCAAGCTTAGGTTTTGTGCAGAAGACATACTGGTTTACTCTCCATTGACTTCAAAGAGACTCCTTCGGAAACATGTTCTATATTATTACATTTCTAGTGTTACCGTGCAAGTCAAAAAAGAGTGAAAAACATTTCCCTGAAAGGAACGTACGTTTTCTACCTCCACATAAGAAAGCCTTATTTTTAAGGATATGTTAATCTTCTGGTTTAGGTAGTACAGAATGTGTTCCACATGACTAGTCCTTTTCTGTATGCAAACAAGGATTGTGTTGGGAAAGTTGTAAATCCACAAGGCCTCTTACAAATACCAGAAAAAAAAGAGAAAAGCAGCGCACTGCCAGGGAACCAGGTGGTAAAAATGCTAAATTCTTTATTGAGAAATAAACATCACCCCAGGGGGTATAGCAGCCTCCTACGCGTTTCGGACACCAAGTCCTTTAACAAGGAGTTACATTACTGGCTTATTACTCACATACCCACTCCATAATAAAGTCTAATCCCAGAGTCTCAACTTTAAGGATTATTGAAACAAGATTGTTATTCATTGGAGCACCCTACTTCCTATATGTATATAAACTCTTACAAACACTACTGAATCTTCCTAATATTTCAATATTTTATACAGTGTACATAGGGTTGCCAGGTGTCCACTATTGAATCAGACTTTCCTATATTTGGACACACTGCCCAGTAAAAAATTAGAGGTAATACTGGACATGTGTGTGTCCGGTATTACCTCTCTGGACATAGAGACCTGACTGGCTTGGGGGCTGCGGGATTTCCCCCACCAGGGAGAGAGCAGGGCTTTTGCAAGGGGCCTGGGCAGCTTCCTCCATCCTGATTTGCTGCTGCTGGATAATGCAGTCAATCCGAAGGAGGTGCCTGGAGGTGGCGCCAAGGAGAGGAGGAAACAGCATAGAGAGGGGTATGTCTCTAGAGCGCACCTTTCACCATTGTGTCCAGTATTTTTTGGAGAACCCTCCTTGCAAAACTAAGTCTACACTGTATTTTCTCTTAATAATGGGCCCCAAAAAATCCCAGGTCAATTAAGGAGGCTTTTTAAAAAAAAAATGAAAATGTTCTAGTTCTAGTTCTAGTTCTATAGTAGGATACTTTAATTTAATTCAAACACAATTTGTGGAAGGAGATATACAGTATGATTATTTTCATTTTGAATGATCACAAATAAATGTACCAAGTCATTACCTGGTTCATGCATTGAGTATATATGTACTGTAGCATCCAATGTCACCCATAGGCAAAGACATTCACTTTGCCATCTGCCGGACACGCGCAGAACAGCAACCACTCAAATCATAATTCTGTCTGACAACTAAATACATGATTGACAACTCAACAACTTGTCACGAGTTTGAGGGAATGTAGATTGATTATGTCACCCGAGAAGCACGAGAAATGGCCACGCTTTTGTCCCGTGATACGGTCGACAACTGGCAGTTACACCTGTATGACGATGCTTTATTATTGTGGGTAAACTTGCATTCGCTTGACTATCTCTTTAATGATTTAATATAAACAAGAAACAACCTGTTTTTTTTATTTTTCCCCCCATCTTTTCCAGGATCACTGAAGGGCTTACTACCCTTCACAAAATATGCTGTAACGCTATCTATATGCACTCTGGCTGGTTGTACTGAGAGCTCACACACACTGAACATCTCCACTCTACAAGAAGGTAAAGTAATTTCAGAGGTCTTGACTTCCACATTTCAGTCATGAATAATAAAATAGGAGAAGAGCTAAATGCTGCAAAGCCATTTGCTGGAAAACCCCAACCTAATTTGATGACAAAGTGCATTGCCAGATCGTAATTGCTCCATTTTTTGAGGGGGTGCTAAAATGAATCAAACTCCATACCCTTTAATGACATGCATCTTTAATAGCTGTAATGCAGATTAATGGGCTTTTTAATTGCTGTTACATTGTTCATGCAAGAGCCATGTCATTAATACGAAGCATCTGAAAGATTAATGAAAGCTTCCTCATTTTCTATGGCTCAGAAGTAAATCTAGAGACAGTCTGACTAAAAAGAATTGATTGTATGGCACAGTATGAAATTGAGAATCAAATGGTTGATTTCCATGGTCTCTTTAAACTGCTAAACACTAGTACAGGCAACAATTATTTCAAGATGATAGAACTACCAAATGCCAATTGGTACCTATATTAATCATTTCAGCACATGCCATATTAATTAGATCCAATACTGTAGCTTTTTTTCCCCTCTCTGCATGTGAAATAAGCTACATTTTTTTCTTGGTTTAAGAATCATTGTAGTATGGTTACATAGTTTAGAAGAGCGTTTTTCCTTATGAAAACTGAATATTTACTGTTTTAAATAATAGAGATTCCATTTTGAATGTACAGTTGTTTCTATCACTTTAACTTCTTCGTGTTGGAGGGATTGTTACAATGAGTCCATTAAAGGAAGGTAACATTATTTAGTTGTATATTTTGATCATCAACATCTTGCAAGTGGGCTGATGCAGACGGATAGTGTAAATCGTGGCAGTAGATTCAGAACTCTGTTACTCTGGTAATCCACTTTATGAGAAAGTCAGCACTCTGTGCACTATAAATAAAAGCTTGTGCATTATTTTTATTTTGTAAAACATGCATATAGCAATGAGTTGTTTGCATCTCATACACGGCAGACTTGTAGCATGTTGCAATACCTCTTAGGGAACCATCACGAGCATTTTACTTAGATGAACATACAGTAGTTTACAGGTTTTCAAAACCTCACAGCAATCTGTATCTTCTTCGTGTGCGCTGTAGCTGCAAATGGCACACACATGCTATATAACACCCTTTCCCCTATCCCTATGGAAACAGCATTTATTACGGTACTGGTGCTACCTGTTAGGCGTACAGAAGGCCTGGGCCTCCGCTCATAGGGAGCCTGGGGTGACTGTGTGTTCTCTATATCTCTATGGTGCAGCGCCTTCACCTATGAGGATCCTGGGTAACAGGATGACTCCTCATAGGAACTCGTATACCTTATGGTATACCCCAATAACACACTCACAACCAGGTATAATATAACTCCTTTACTGTGGTCTCACAGACGGCATCAAATAATACGCACAATGCAATGCACAGTAGTAACAGGGATAACAGTAATATCGTTCGGGGGTAGCTAGCGCCAATAGTACCTAGGGTGCTTGGGCACCTGTAACCCAGTGTCCAGCAAACGACCCCACCCAAAGTGTGTGTGAGGGCAGCCCTAACCTCTCCCTTCCTGGTTTAAGGTCCAACCAGGCCACACTTCCAAGTAAAGACAAGAATAGCAGCAGGGTCCCATGGCGCGGGGTATCCAACAGCTGGCCCCTCACACCTTATGTTTGGATGCTGGCTGATAACCCAGGCTGCTGTGGAAGTCTCCCTCTGCATTCCTATCTGCTCCGCTGGGCTCCCTAGCTACCGGGAACTACTTGGTCATAGGGCCAACCCTGCACATGCCTCTACTGTGAGGGGAACTACCTGGGGCCTAGGGGCAGGCTTGGGGCCTAGTCAGGGAGCTTGACAGGCTCCCCAGACACTACCTTACTCCTCCCTGGCTCCGTATACTCTGCCAAGGTAACCTCTGTAACGCGGAGGAAATCCTGTCTCTCTAGGTCCCTTCCTTCCGGTCGCGCCAACCACAAGATGGCCACTGCATTACACATTACACAGTCTGAAAGGCCATGCTAACCATAACATGGCTGACTAAACACTGCTGTTTCTCCTTAACAACGGAGCTGTTCTCCCCCCAGGAAGTAAGAAGGGGGATCCCTGCTACATATATATACCATAAGTAATGAGTATTTAAGGGGATAGGCTTGAAGATTTGCATACATTAGCATACATTCCCAGAGGTTAGTAGGCTAGGTGTTAATGGTGGGAAAATAGCAGAGCTGTTAACACGTGTTAGGCTATTAGTCTGGCATCTCAGAAAGAGCGGACAGAAAGTATATTAAGGGATGCCCTGTTTTTTTAAGCCAGTGTTAACACAAGTCATTGATTTCAGAAGTTGAATATATTTTAGTTCCCATATCATTCTTGCCTATGCAGTATTAAAAACTACCTACATTGTTTTTATCCTCGTACATATCTTATTTGGATACTGTATACACACAGTGCTTTCTTCTCTCTTTGTTGCTACCGTACACATAAATAATATACGTGTGAGGTTTCATAAGCTCTATTCACTATATTTTCATCTACAGTATAAAGAACTGGTATGTTGATCCCTTAAAATGTATTGCAGGCTACACCATTGTGCATTTCTCCAGTGGGGCAGGCGATCTCAACTCCAGATCTCAAGCCTTCCCAACAGGTCAGGTTTTCAGGATATCCCAGCTCAGCACAGGTGGCTCAATCAGTCCCTGCTCCAGCACAGGTGGCTCAAACAGAAGCTCAGTCGAAGACTGAAGTCTTCGACTGAGCCTCAGATTGAGCCACCTGTGCTGAAGCTGGGATATCCTGGAAACCTGACCTGTTTAGGGGGCTTGAGGACTGGCGTTGGTCACCACTGCACTGGGGCATAAGTAAGTTGGACAAAGAAGAGCTACTAAAATACTGTACTGCATGGTACACATAATAAAACTTATCAGGAGAGACTAAAGCCGCAGCAAAAGCTATTAACAAGCTACAAAAAGGAAGCATATTTCAAAGAAGGGGAAATACTATAAGAAGAGAACATGCTCTGAATGTGTAGACTGGAGGATCATTGGAAATGTTAAGAGTTCTTCTTCAAGGAAAGGATCCTGTTATAGTCTCCTAGAAAATGTGGACGAGGCTAACTCAATATGGGAATTCAAATCTATTTGGAATAGATACAAGGGTATAGTAAAAAGGAAAAGAAGGCCAGGGATTTTTGGGGGTCTGAGGTTTCACAACAGGTGGAAAAATGCACAGACCAAATGGAAGAAAGTGCTTCTTATCTGTTATCAATTTTTACTTTTTTTTAAATATATTTCTACAACAAATATACACCTCTGCAGGAAAATTAGGGCAACTACCTGAGCAGTGTACTATACTGTAGTTTGTAGTGAAAAGTGTGACTTTAAAAAATCTTATTTCGTTTTTATATCTATTAAAGTGAATAACGCCATAAAAGCAAAGGAAAACATTAGTCATGATACTTAATGTATTGTAGGCCAAGATAAACCACGTACTGTAACAACTTCCAATTTTCCATAACTAAAATATTTGATCAGTACTAGTTGGGCACCTAAGTCATAATTTTTATATATTTTAAAAGAAATTTGTGTTAAAGTAAAACCTCCATGCCAATTTTTAGATATTCCTCTTGATTGTGTTCTCTCCTTTAAATATTCCTACACCCTTTTGGTTAGTTTCTTGACTTGTTCATTGTCTGCCTCTGGAATCCTTGTTTGTCCAAATACTGGAAGCAGTGGAGGTTTTGAGGGTAATTGAGCAAGTGGAAGAGTGTATAGATAGAGTACCAAGATAAACAAAAGTGCAATAAACAGTACTCGTCTGCAGGACCGCTGCAAGGATCCCTGACTATACATCTATTTATTATTTTAACACATTTCTGTGGTGTCTAGAGAATGTCTTCCCACGTACCTTACAACATTTTTTCTTTCTTGCTAACTTTTTATGATTGTTCAAATTGTGTTAAATTTTTACATTTTACGCAGAATTGTGTCACTTTTGGTAACAATTGTGAGAAAAGGGCAGTAAGTAAAAGATTATGCAGACATAATTTTGTTGTGACTATTTTAGATTTTTGCTTCATTTTTGCTGAAATGAGGGCCCATTTCTCCTGGGTCGTGGACTTCAGCCAACATTTTGCACATCTCTAGCAATAGCCTATATAGTACAGGGATTTTAAAGGTGCTAAAGCATTTCAGTCCCATTAATTTGAATAGAGTGGAACTCTTGTTTAACACAGGAAATACAGCATCACAACATATTAGATAGATAGTGGCAAAAGTGACTGTTTGCTTATACTTGGCATTTGGCTTCTCCTGAAGCAGTGCTATAATTTTACTATAGACTATATAATCAGGGGGAAAAAAATGTTTTTGTGACTGTACTGATTTTCTGTTATTTTACTCACGTAGTAATCCTGGGTTGGTGCAAACAAGATCTTGTGTAGGGATCCTCTCTATATCATGTCTAATGTTGCAAGTCGTAGTGGATCTGTTATACTCACATAAAGGTTTGTTACTCGAATATATGGGAAGATATTTTTTTTCTTCTTTTATTTTAGCAGAAATAAAAAAAAACACAACGTTTTCTGAATCAATACCCTTTCGTCAGGTGCACATTCATACATATAGTCTCCATCTTTGCTGATGATACTAAATTGTGTAAGGTAATAGAATCAGAGCAGGGTATAATTTCTCTCCAGAAGGACTTGGAGAGACTGGCAACATGGGCAGGTAAATGGCAGATGAGGTTTAATACAGATAAATGTAAGGTTATGTATTTGGGATGCAAGAATAAACAGGCGACTTACAAATTAAATGGGGATAAATTGGGGGAATCCTTGATGGAGAAGATTTAGGAGTGCTTGAAAACAGCAGGCTTAGCAATAGTGGGAAAAGGGAGACCAAAAAGCGCACCAGCACAAAGGAGCAGGAAGAAACCAGAACAAAAAAATTATTAAAAGGGCACTTTAATGTGGCAAAAGACCCATCCAATGCATTTCGAACGTCGCAGCGTTCTTTTTCAATAGTGCAATAGTGCCCAAAGTTACATAGTTACATAGTTACAAAGTCATGCAGTAGCTGCAAAGGCAAACAAGATCTTATCTTGCATTAAACGGGCAATGGATGGAAGGGAAGTAAACATAATTATGCCCCTTTACAAAGCATTAGTAAGACCACACCTTGAATATGGAGTACAATTTTGGGCACCACTCCTTAGAAAAGACATTCTGGAACTTGAGAGAGTGCAGTAAAAAGCCACCAAATTAATAAAGGGGATGGACAATCTAACTTATGATGAGAGGCTAGCTAAGTTAGATTTATTTACATTAGAAAATAGGCGTCTAAGAGGGGATATGATAACTATATACAAATATATTTGGGGACAGTACAAGGAGCTTTCAAATGAACTATTCATCCCAAGGGCAGGATAAATGACTCTGGGGAATCCCTTTAGCTGGAGGAAAGGAGATTTCACCAGCAACAAAGGAAAGGGTTCTTTACAGTAAGGGCAGTTAAAATGTGGAATTCATTACCCATGGAAACTGTGATGGCAGATACAATAATTTTGTTCAAAAAAAGGTTGGACATCTTTTTAGATAGGAAAGGTATACAGGGATATACCAAATAAGTATACATGGGAAGAATGTTGATCCAGGGATTAATCTGATTGCCAATTCTTGATATCATGAAGGAATTTATTTTTCCCCTTATGAGATATCATTGGATGATATAACAATGTTTTTTTTTGTTTGCCTCCCTCTGGATCAATAAATAATTATAGATATAGGATAAAGTATCTGTTGTCTAAATTTAGCATAGATTGAACTTGATAGACGTACATCTCTTTTCAACCTCATCTACTATGTAACTACTGTATGTAACTATGTAACTATGTACTATACACTGATGAAGGGGTATTTAGCCCCGAAACATTGTGCAATTTTATTATTGCTTCTCAAATAAAATAAAATCTCACATATGTTCGAGTAACAAACCTTTATTCAACCAATTAATCATATCTCTACTGTTCATCTTCATTGTAAAACTGCCTCTTTACTCTCCAGATTATTCCAGTATTAGTTAAAAATGAAGGTGCTAATTTAATGAGCCGATAAGTGGCCGATCGCACCGACGAATTTCCACGTGACTGGGAGTTTTCTGAGCTTACTGAGTAAGGCTGAGGCCCCACTTCACGCGCCTGCATGTCCGCCTTGCGACCTGGCGGCGTGTGCAGAGTGCTATACCGCGATCTGCGGTCTGCAGGCGTGGCCAAAATGGGCTGTGTGGGCGCTTCCATGACGAGGGGGCAGGGCCACGACGCCGGCCAAACAAACAAAAAAAAACAATGCCCCCCCCACCTCCCCCACACACACACGCTTCTGTGACACACACAGAGCTCAGCAGACTTCTCTCCCCCCTCGCTCCCGCTCCCCTGCCTCTCTGATTGGCTCCCTGCCACACCACGTGACGCGTCACCGCTCGGGATTACAAACTGGCTGTAGCCCTTGCCGGCTGATGCGTCACAGTGTGCAGTGAGCCTGGGAGCGAGGAGGGACTGAGTACAGCCAGGGAGCAGGTAAGGGGCTGGTGAGAGGCGCGAGCACGGCTGCTGCTGCACTGGGGACCCAGCCCAAGGTGCATAAATGCCACTTGTTGTTTTTTTTTCCATGCTGCATTTACTGTACGTGCTATAAAAACTGCCTGTGCTATAATTTACTGATTTTCACACTTATCCTGCACAGTATTTCTAATTTCTACGGTTCACATTTCAAATAACACTAAACCATAAAACAAAATGTATTATTAATTAATACAGTTTCTCTATAGGTTAACACAGGGATTCTCAACTCCCGTCCTCAAAACCCCCAAACAGGTCAGGCTTTCAGGATATCCCTGCTTCAGCACAGGTGGCTCAATCAGTGGCTCAATCTTTGACTGCTGAAGCAGGGACATCCTGAAAACCTGACCTGCTGTGGGATCTACAGAACTGGAGTTGGGAACCCCTGGGTTAACAGACCTTATTTGAAAAAGACTGGCTCGCTATGCTAATGCAACAGTGAAGGGCTTTAACACGTACAGTAGGCAATAGCAAACAATAACTCTAAAATTGCAATAAGATAAGAGGGGGAAAATGTATTGCAGTCTAAGGGAGTCAAACAACTGACTTCAATATTTGCCCTATTGTTAATACAATCTGTATGTTTATAATAAATGTAATTACAATTAATGCACTTCAAAAAGTACTTACAGTATTTGTTGCTGTTTCTTCTGTATGCTAATGTATATATTGAAGTAAGAATACTGCATATGCATTACAAAAAGAAAGTAGAGATTAATGCAGAGACATCATCCAATGGGCCGTCTTTAGGCAGGAATAGATTTTTGTGCAGAAATCAAATAAGACCATTGGGAGCATGTGTTTTCGCCTCTGCGAAGACTAGACACAAAGTCAATGTGCCAAAGTTCTGCAGATTTCTTCTTGCTTCCTGCTTACATGCAGAAAACAGCTGCAAACTGGTAACACACTAGACAGAATCCGTATGTTGTATTGCTTTTGTTGTGAGAGATCTAAAAGATCATTTCCCACTACTGAAATTTTACTTGAAAGGATTACCACTTGAAATGATTTATGGATTGCATTTCTAAAAATATTAGTGCTTATATCAAGTTTTTTTAGGGGATGATCAAATACAGCTTTACATAAATCGGACCATTTTAGCTAATTTACAATGATGGACTAAGTTTCAAATGTAGCAAGATTTGATTTTACATGTTAAATCACTTGCAGTATATCATTGCAGAACTGACCTTACCTTACAAGGCCATAAAACCTGTAATGCAAAAGTGGGTTTTTTTTGTCATTATTTCCTGTTCAGGCAATTATTTTGTCTTTTTCAATGGGATTGGATCATTTATTTAGACATCATAAAATATTTTCAGTATGTTTGATGAATGATATAACTTGTGCATATGCAAATAGCATTCATAAACTTGATGACATGCATAACATATTGTCATCATGATTTCTTCATGTTAGACATACTAATTCTATCCCAATACTTCCTTATCTTTCTCTTTTTTTTTCTTTTAATCTCTGGTATTTTTTCCAATCCAATCTTCCTTCCAAAAAGAAAAGAAAAAGTGCACCAATATTTATTTGGTTACTTTACGTGTGATATGAGCTGTTAAGACGGGGTTTTTGGTGAATTTTAAAAAACATGCACAATTTACTTTTAGTGGAAAAAATGCAATTTACAATGCACTATTTATTTTCTAGCACCTGGTGATGTCCAAATGCCCATGGCTGAATCTTTTCCCAATTGGTTGCATGTATATTGGTCGTCACCCAAGAAACCAAATGGAATTATAACACAGTATATTTTATATCTGAATGGATCCCAGATTTACATAGGAAATGAAACAGAATACAATGTCTCAGGTGAGTTTTTTTTTTAAATGTGTAATTAAGTGTTTGTCATATTCATTTCCTTAACTAGGAAATAGTGGAGTCACGTTGTCACTTCAGTGACAGTATACTTTATATTTACCTGTAATGCTAATGCTACTTTTTATACCTGAGTTGTCGCTACTCTGAACTAGTCACAAACATCATTTGAAATGCCGATACAGCTAAAGCTTCTGTTCTATCTATTGAAAATGAAAATAGCACTTGTGAAGACATTCACATCTCAGACAGGACTGCAACCCTGCCTTTCCGCATTATCTCTTAGCCTACAATGCTGCCACTGCCGCCAGGGATTCTGGGTAATGACATGCAAATGAGCACTCAGTGTGTCACTCTTTACTTCTCATCCATTTTAACACAAGCCTCCAAAAATGTGGGGAGCGGTAAGCTGTACCAAATGACAAAGAACAAAAAACTACATAGAGCAGTATAGTTGTGACATAAATGTGAAAAAGGAAAAAAGTCCTCTAAAGGTCCTACTCACACTTTGGACAAAAATGTAGAAATTTCCTAAACCGTGGCAATGGTGTAACTGTAGTGATGTAGGTAATCCGATGTGCTCAAAAGGAAAGAGAGGGCAACAATAGTGTAGATCGAAAAGCAAACGATTTACTCTTACGTAAACCCCTAAATTCAAGGCTTACATCAATGTTGATAATACAAGCAGTGATTAAGATGTCCCATTTTAACACAAAAAATATTTTTTTCCCCTCCTGATTTTTGTGTGTTTATCGATTTTATCCTGTGAACTATAAAAGTGTTTTTTTTAGAATTACACTAAGTTCTGCCTTTCTCATTTTGTAAGTCCTGTGGAAGATTTGATTTCCCTGAAACATTACAATCCATGCATGACTACCTGTACCACTGCTTTTGAAAACGCAGAAAATGATTTTTTTGCTTTGGAAGTGCATACATTACCAGACCACAGGGGTACTTCTAGGGTTTTAGACATTTTGCAACTATTGTGTTGTTTCTTCTTTGTTTCCCTATGTTCATTGGGAATCGTGCTTCGATTTCTCCAGTGTATTGTATTGTATGTCTTTATTTATATAGCGCCATTAATGTACATAGCGCTTCACAGTACAGTATTTGTTGTGTTTGACTATGTTGAAGGTCTTTTTCGAACAGCACCTCAAAACATACAGTAGGGGTTGTATTATGTAATTTATATTTTAAATAGTTTTTCACCAATTAGACAAATGATCACATGTTTTGCACTGATATTTTTCTAAGCAAGATGCGCGTGATATTTTTTGTTACTTGCACGAGAATATATATATATATATATATATATATATATATATATATATATATATATACATACATATACATACAGTTGTGTGAAAAAGAAAGTACACCCTCTTTGAATTCTATGGTTTTATATATCAGGACATAATAACAATCATCTATTCCTTAGCAGGTCTAAAAATGAGGTAAATACAACTTCAGATGAACAACAACACATGACATATTACACTGTGTCATGATTTATTTAACAAATATATATATATATATATATATATATATATATATATATATATAATCAAAAAATAAATAGATGATACCGTTCTGTGGCTAACGAAATGCTTTTACAGTATGTGTGCGAGCTTTCGAGATACATTGATCTCTTCTCATATATATATATATATATATATCAAACCCACTAATTGTTACAACTTTTATCTTTTCTTAGCTGAGTATATTTTTGCTTATCTCATTGCCAAGTAATTTTTGTGGTGGTATTTGTGAAAGTTTGCTGTTTTTGACGTTTTTATTCCAGCTTCTAATGTCCATAGGCCTCTGAAATTAGTAAAATAAAGTGCGGGAGGTAGGGGGAACCTCACTGCAAAAAATCTCAAGAGTTTTAGTTGAGGGGGTGCTACCAGGGAAATATCCTTAGATAATGGGTGGGTGTACAAGAAGGTACACGAGATACAGAGATCCCTAAATGGGGTGCACGCCACCACATAAATTGTAAAAATGATAATAAAATAAAAACTATACTTTAATGGGTATAATTTAAAAATAAAGCACACAATAGTTTGTGTTTGTGTAGTGTTGATGAAATTTAAAATGTGGAGGGGGTTACTTTACTGTTCTCCAGTTTCACTGGAGGTGTACTTGTGTACGCCCTTAGACCTTATGATACAGTTGCAGTTGATAATATACTGCCCAGAAGAAGCCGTCGAGTACGGTGAAACGTATGTCGGGTCCGCACCGGTTGTACTGAGAACTTAGGGGGGTCTTTCCTACAGACCTTAGCCATGCTATTCACATTCCTGCATCAACACTGCATTCCCTTTTAAATGAACTTCGACTGACATGAAGAACTGCAAAAGTAAAAGCGGAATAGAAGCGATTTAAATTACCTTCATTGCGGGACAGCAAGGAGCTTACAGCTGATGCCCTGCTATTTTTTGGTTCACAATAAATCGCGAACCGCTATACTGTATCACTTGTACCCATTACCTCTGAAATCAAACTTGGGTAAATGCTTCATAAATATCTAATAATTAAACTGGTTAGAGGTTGAGGGCTTTATGGGGTGATTGGACATGGATAGTTGGGGACAAAACAGAGACTGAGTGCATATAGCTGACAGAGGGGTAGAGCATGAGATCCATAAAATATTTTGTCGCTATGTTACCGCCATTTATCGTATTGACACATGTGATACACATCCACAAAGGTGATTAGCATCACGATGCCCTCGCATTAATGTGAAAAATATTGCATCGATACATTTTAACGGACGTTTGGCTTACTCATATGCAAATCATATGCTAATGTGCCAGTTGCCTAACATTGCATACCTCAAACCTCCATTAGTGCATGGAAATAACATTACGATAATTAGGTCACACCAAAACCTGGCGTTACTCCCATCCAGAACATGATTATCATTGCGTTGTTTCTGGGAATAGCCTACACGCAATGTACTGAGTATAGGACTTAACCCACTCACTACAAAATGTTACGTGTCATACAAAGATAATTATTAGGGATCATAGAAATGTCTGAAACACATCATAAACTGTAGTATGGTTTAAAGTGATTAAATTGAATGTACTGTACTACCTAATATGGTATATACTGTAATCATGAGTGTATTAAGTATGGGTGTACAATAATGTTTATCCATACATACCTCTACAATAATAATGAATAATTAACTTTAATAATATACAATTAAAATAAATGAAGGAACGACACTATAAATAACGCAAAATGTTAAAAAGTGTAAAAAAATGTAGTTATCCCTATAACAATAATTGCATTAGCTTTAGGCAATGCACATGATTAACACGTCTTTAATGCATGATTTAAAGTTTGGCCAATGCGCATTTACATAATATCAAGTTTAATAGCGCTGCTACTTTTACTAATGCCTGATATTTTTGAATATCTTTGAGGATACCCGTTAAACTGAGAAAAGTGTGTGTGTGCCGAGCACGTGCATTTTAAGTGAAACTTTTGTGTTTTGTCACTGTTTTGTCACAGAAATTGTATTTGTGATGGTGATGTTTTTAATTTAAAATCAAAACACAATTTCAGTGCCAAAACGCAAAGAAGTTTTACTTAGAACACGTGTTTTAGCTAATTGTGGGTGTCAGTCAGTGTGTGTGTCAGTGTGTGTGTCAGTGTGTGTGTATGTTTGTGTGTGTGTCAGTCGGTGTGTTTCAGTGTCTTTCTGTGTGTGTGTGTGTGTGTGTGTCTCTCTCTTTCTCTGTGTGTGTGTGTGTCTCTCTCTGTGTGTGGTCTTGTGTGGTCGTGTGTGGTCTCTGTTTCCTGCTGCTGGTGCGCGGTGCCTTCTGCACTGGCGTGCCGAGCCAGAGCCGGCGCCTTCTGTGCAGGTGCACTCAGCCAGAGCCAGTGCCTACTGCACAGGCGCACCCAGCCAGAGTCAGCACCTACTGCGGAGGCGCGCCCAGCCGGAGCCTACTGCGCAGGCACGCCGAGCCATTGGCAACGGCTCCTGCGCATGCGCACCGAGCGCAGTAGGCCTCTTCTGCCAGCAGTGACATCACTTCCGGGAGTGCACTCCAACAAGGCAATTTACTCCAAGGGAAATGTTCATATGGTAGGTGCGAGCATAGAAGTTTCACTTAAAAAATTAACGCCTGTTACCTATTTCAGAAACGCTCATTATTAACACAATTAACTGAGGTTGTAACCTAGAGATGAGTCTGTGGGAGTGGAAGTGGGAGCATGAGAATGATTGCTGGCATACATGGTGAGAACGCTGTTGCATAAGGTGAGAAGAGTGTAACTATGGTAGTGATATTAGGAGTTATAGTGGGGAAAGAAAAACATTATTTGCTATTCTGATTATTCCTTTTTGGGACAGAAAGAATATTTTTATTGTCTTACTTGTGTACTCTCCAAGCAAACATTTCTCTTAGAGGGTACAATCATCTAGGTAAAAATAAAAGTCTTAGAAAAAAACAATAAGAACAGTTCTATTTAAAGCATTTGTCGTACAATATATATATATATATATATATATATATATATGACAATACAAAAATGTAAGTAGCGCTAAGGAGGATATAAATGAACACTATTAAATAATTAAATAAAATTATAATAACATATTAAAATTTAAATTACCACAATTAAACCTAAAAAACTCTACAAACCATAACATGATAGTGAAAAAAAGGAAAAAGTCCAAATGAAATGTTCCACTCAAACAGAAAAAATCCAGAGAGATGTAAAGTCCCAATTGAAGATCCAGGGAGCGTCTTTGCAGCTTTAAGGAAAGTGGTATAGCCAACCACTTATGCAATCTATGGACAAAAAACAAACAAAAGCGCAAGCTCCATATCACGTAACTGAATAAAAAATAGGTACATTTATTTAAAAATCAACAACCCATAAGAATGTGCACTTACAGGATTTAAAAAGAACCATTCGTGGGAGAGAAATCTCTAATTGTGGTCCTTTGCGATGGTAGGTGGAGTCCCCATAGGCAGAGTAGATGTAGAGAGCCCAGAGCCACCACGAACTCCTGTAACGGGTTGGCAGCAAGATAGAAAGGCACTCAATGCCTTCACGCCCTTCGCTCCCTCATGCAGCAGTCGTTAGATTTTGAAAATGCCGCCAGCCAGAGCGCAAGGACGCCAGGAACTCCCAGTAACATGAACACATACGCGATGACGTCACCAGCCCTACGCTTTTCGTCACACTGCGGCGACTTCGTCAGGGTGTATGTGATTGGTCGAGGACAGCCAATGAAATAGGCTGAATAGAGTAAACCTATTTTCACATTGATTCTATGTTTCACCACAAATCATATCATTAGAGAATTAATATACATCACAATATTACAAGAAATGGCAAAAAAAACACCAATAATTATGTTGTTCTCACCAAACAATGAAAATAGCTTAAACTAATCAATTAATTATACAGCCACCCGGAGATCAGGGAAGGAACCCAGTGCCTGGGCGGCGGAATCTCGGGGAGGGAACGAGTGCACCTCCCGGGAGGAGTGCAACAGGAGGGATACTGGTTGCTGCGGCTACCAGTCCGTTCACCCCTGAAATGTTGGCACTGATTACTGCGTGGGGTGACAGAGGGACAGCGGAGGAGCGGCTGCAGTTTATCACTATGGCAGTGAACAGACCCGCTTATTGCCCCCCTGTCCAACCCAACAACGATGAACTCAAACTGGATCAGCACAGCCTCACCAAGTTCGTGGAAGGTACTGATCAGATCGACAGTTTTCTAAAGAACTTTGAGACAGAGTGTCGGCGGTACAAAGTGCTCCCCCAGCCTCGGGTTGCACATTTGGACCCCTTACTGTCCAAGCAGACGATGATGGCGCTTCCAGATGAGTGTGCTGATGACTATGACCACCTGAAAGAACTGTTATTGTTTCAGTACGGTTTTACCCCTGAAGCCTACCAGGGTAAATTCCGGCAGGAAGAGAGGCAGCCCCTGGAGTCCTATGTTACCTACGTGACCCGCATGGCTTTGTACGGGATACGCTGGGTGGAGGGCTATGAGGCACGGACTCACCAACGCCTGCTGGACCTCATCTTTCAGGAGCAGCTCATGCAGCAGTGCCCGCCAGCGGTGAGGGCTTGGGTGAACGACAAGAAGCCCAAGACTTACCAGGAGGCGGCGAAGCTTGCAGACAACTATGTGGCCAGCCGAGCCCTGATGACCGCCAAAGCAGTAGCCAAGGCGGCGGCGGCACCGGCCAGAAAGTCTGCCAATACCCCCCAATGGACTCAGAGGCCGCCTGCGGGCAGCAGTCCACCAAAGGAAGGGGAGCTCCGGCACGAGTGCCGGTGCTACAACTGCAACCGCCCTGGTCACATCAGACCAGATTGCCCGGAACCCCTGCGTTCCGGTGGACCCCATCAGGGGCAACGCACCCCAGCTGCGAAGCCAGTAGCCCGCGTTCGGGTGGCTTCCACCAAAGACTCTGGACCGGTCATGGAACCATCTCCCAGCGAGACGTCCCATGCCACACCTGTCCTGGTTTCATCGGTGCCTACAGCCAGGAGCAGAGGACATCTCAGCACGGACCTGCAGCAGACAGACGGCCGGAGCAGACATCTCACCCCGGTCACAGTCGGTGACCGGCAAGCAGTCGGCTTGCTGGATTCAGGAGCTGCAGTGACCCTGGTCCGACCTGATATGGTCCAGCCAGAGGAATTACTCCCAAGCCCTGGGATACAGATCACTGTGGCCGACGGAGAGCCACGTTTCCTGCAAGTGGCCAGAATCTTTTTGGATTGGGGGAGGGCCAGGGTGTGCGGGAGGTGGGGGTTTTACCCGGTTTGGATGCCGATGTTCTTCTTGGCAACGATCTGGGACCGATGACCTGCACCTACGACCGAGTGCCCAAACCCGCTGCAGTGGCGGCGGTTACCCGGAGCCAGACAGCGACAATGGCGGCGGCACCAGTCCCCCAGCCTTTGGGACCAACGTTAGCAGAGGGCACAGAGGAGCCTGGGGAGGTAAGCCAGGATCAGTTGCAACCACAGACTGACTTACTGTTTCCCCTCACCCTTCCCCATTCTCCGGACAATGACATGACTGGGGGGTGGCAAGAATTAGGTGCCCAGTTTAGGGAGGCAGTGAAGACAGACCCTACCCTGGCCGGCATGAGACTTCGGGCGTCCGAATCTCAGGCAGTGGAAGGCACTGAACACTGCCTATGGTATAAGGGACTCCTGTATAGAGAAGAAGGGAACCCAGGGATAGAAGGGGGATTGCCCGGTAAGCGACAGCTAGTAGTGCCCCAGGGGTACCGACAGCAACTGTTACGGGTAGCTCACTCTATTCCGTTAGCGGGACATCAGGGGGCCAACAGAACGCGAGCCCGGTTATTACAGCGTTACTACTGGCTGGGGTCATCTCGAGATGTGGGCAATTTCTGCCGCTCTTGTGATGCCTGCCAGCGAGTGGGTAAGGCGGGCGACTGTGTGAAGGCACCCCTGAAACCCCTACCGATAATAGGGGAACCCTTCCAGAAAGTAGCAATGGATCTTGTAGGACCCCTTATGATTCCTAGCAGGTCAGGGAAGTGCTACATCCTCACGGTGGTGGATTTTGCCACCCGGTACCCTGAGGCGGTAGCGCTTGGCACCATAGATGCCAAGACAGTGGCAGCAGCTTTGCTGAACATTTTTTCTAGGGTAGGTTTCCCTAGTGAGGTCCTAACCGATCAGGGGTCGCAGTTCATGAGTGAACTGTTACATTGTCTCTGGGATGCATGCGGTGTACAGCACCGGCGCACTACCCCTTACCATCCCCAGACAAACGGATTATGTGAGAGGTTTAACGGTACCCTGAAGCAGATGCTTCGGACCTTTTAGAGGTGGAGGGGAAAGACTGGGAGATTCATTTACAGCACTTGCTGTTTAGCCTACCGAGAGGTATTGCAGGAATCTACAGGCTTCTCCCCCTTCGAGCTACTATATGGCCGCAGGGTACGTGGACCTCAGGACCTATTCCGTGAGGAATGGGAAGGGGAGGCTACTGCTACTGATGCTTCAGTGATCCAGTATGTAGTAGATCTCCGAGACCGGTTAGAGATGCTCATGGGGGTGGCCCAGGACCACCTCAGGGCCGCTCAGACTAAGCAAAAGCAATGGTATGACTGGAATGCCCGTAGCAGGGAATTCATCCCAGGACAGCAGGTGCTTGGTCTCAAACCCACCCGGGGGAACAAGCTGATGGCTGCCTGGTCGGGACCGTACCCGGTTATCCGAAAGGTGAATGAGTACAACTACGTTGTACAGGTAGAGCCTGAGAGGCATAAGACATATCACGTCAATATGCTGAAAGAATACAGAGCACCGAGTATGGGAGTAGTAATGGCCTTTTGTAGCCCACTGCTGGAGGATCCGGTGAGCAATGCTCTGCCTGATCTCCTAGGGGAGGCTAGGCAGGGAAACACTGTGGAACAGGTGGAGATAGGGGCACAGTTGAGTGCTAGGCAGCAGGTAGAAGCCAGGGACATGCGAGCTAAGTTTAGGGCCCTCTTCACTGACATGCCAGGGACCACACATCTCACAAAACACCCAGTGCACACGGGATCTGCAGCCTCTGCATAAGCACGCTTATAGAGTGTCAGCAGAGGTCAAGACCAGTATGGAAAGGGAGATAGAGGAGATGCTGACCCTAGCGGTAATTACTCAGTCCCAGAGTCCTTGGGCAAGCCCGGTAGTTCTAGTCCTGGTTTTGTGTGAACTACCACTTGCTCAATGCTGGGACGGTGTCAGATGCCTATCCCATGCCCCGCATGGATGGGTTACTAGATGAACTCGCGGGGGCAAAGTATCTGACCACTATGGATTTGAGCAAAGGCTATTGGCAAATCCCCCTGACCCTGGAGGCTAGGGAGAAGTCAGCAATCATCACTCCTAGTGGCCTCTATGAGTTTTTGGTGATGCCATTTGGGATGAAGAATGCCCCGGCTACCTTCCAACGCCTGGTCAATAGGTTACTGGAAGGGATGCAGAGCTATGCCAGGACGTACTTAGATGACATTGCTGTCTTTAGTAATTCCTGGGACTCCCACTTAGGACATGTAGCTGCGGTGCTGGAAAGGATCAGGGAGGCTGGGCTTACCTTGAAACCCACTAAGTGTATGGTAGGGGGCTGGGCTTACCTTGAAACCCACTAAGTGTATGGTAGGGATGGCAGAGGTCCTGTACTTAGGGCACAGGGTGGGTGGAGGACACCTCAAACCAGAGCCAGCTAAGGTAGAAGCCATAGTTCAGTGACCTGTTCCAAAAACCAAGAAACAGGTCATGGCATTTTTGGGCACCGCAGGGTACTATAGGAAGTTTGTCCCACAGTACAGCACCGTGGCCAAACCCCTGACTGATTTGACTAAGAAGCAGCTGCCTGTGCTTATCACCTGGACTCCTGCCTGTGAAACTGCATTCCAGGCACTGAAAACTGCGCTTGCTGGGGCCCCCATACTGGCTGCCCCGGACTATACCAAACATTTCCTCATACAGACTGATGCCTCGGACTATGGCATTGGGGCTGTGTTGAGCCAAGTGGGGGACGACGGTAGAGAGCACCCTGTGGTGTACCTCAGCCGAAAACTACTCCCCAGAGAGGTGGCCTATGCCACCATTGAGAAAGTGTGCTTGGCCATTGTGTGGGCACTCAAAAAACTCCAGCCTATGTGTATGGAAGGTCTTTCACGGTCCTCACAGACCACAACCCCCTGAGTTGGCTGCAGAGGGCATCAGGGGAGAATGCCAAGTTGCTAAGGTTGAGCTTGGCTTTGCAAGAGTTTGAATTTACCATTCAGCACAAAAAGGGTAGTGAAAACAGAAATGCTGATGGACTTTCACGTCAGGACTATCCCTCTGAGACTGAGTTCATTAATGGTGCCAGCAGTGCCCCACTACCTGTTAGGGCCAGTGGGCCACAGGTCACCCATTAAGAAGGGGAGGTGTAGAGGGAGAGGGGGGTTGGCCCAGTATTAAAGGGGTTGCACCCCATATGGCCACCCCCTGACCTCACCAGGGAGGCAAGGGGTTAACTGGACTGCGGTCCAGGAATGTGGTTTACACCTTGTCATGTCATGAAAAATGTATGCTCCCCTGTTCCCATGTTTCATTATAATCCTGTATTTTATTGTTTTAAAGTGCATTTCTGTATCTCCAGTTCTGGAGGTCGCAGAGAGTTGATATTTGGCCAATGTGTGGAGTCACTGTAGGCATTAAGAACTGGCAAATTTCGACCCACTGAGCCCACCAGAATGGAACTTATTAATATGTGTAGATATTAAAGTATATATGTATGGTATTTTGGATCTGCTCTGAAAATGCAGACCATCTGCTATGCTAATAGGTCATGAAGGGCAGCTGGCTGATTGAGCCTAAGCACTGTGATCAAAAGTTAACTGCCCGGATTGTTTACACTAAGTACTAATCAACAGACCAGTACTACTCAACAGACTCTGCCACTCTAATTGTTACCTGAGGGTGGAGAATCATCAAACTGGAGTGGTTTGTAAGTGTTATGTCTACACCTACAAACAATGCAGATACTTCATTTGGTAAACTGGTCGTCGCCCCTGATTTAATTATGGGGCTACTCATAGAGTCCCAGTACACATGGGCTAATTAGCTGGGGGGCATGGGTTAATCTGTGTCTCCTCGTTAGGGATTGGATACAGATAATTGTTCACCAATAATCTGTATTCAATGTTAAGAATAGGGTTACACAGGTATATAAACTGTGTCCACCCTACAGTTTTTAGTTGTGCTTCTGATTCCACCTGGAATGTTATCGGATTGCTGGAGAATTGCTAGCTGATACTTCTCCATCCCCCAACCCTAAGTAAGTGTTACCTTCTTGCCTGTTAATTGTACTATATTGCTGTGTTCACCTTTTTAAGGAATAAATATATTTTATTATATCTAAGCCTCGTTCAGTTCAACCCAGATATTTGGTGTTCATTATATCTTGTCATAAGCTACCGTGACAGTGCCTTTCTAGCTTGCTGCCAACCCGTTACAGGAGTTCGTGGTGGCTCTGGGCTCTCTACATCTACTCTTCCTATGGGGACTCCACCTCCCATCGCAGGTGACAACAATTAGAGATTTCTCCCCCACGAATGGTTCTTTTTAAATCCTGTAAGTGCACATTCTTATGGGTTGTTGATTTTTAAATTAATGTACCTATTTTTTATTCAGTTACGTGCTATGGAGCTTGCGCTTTTGTTTGTTTTTTGTCCATATATATATATATATATATATATATATATATATATATATATATATATATATATATAATGAAATGTGTAAATGACTCTTAATTTTTGTTCTAATACAACAATTTCTATTTGTGTCCATAAATTATCGAGAGTATGGTAACCAGCCTCTCTCTATCCATTGCATTGTGAAGTGTACAGTACATATATTTCCTTTGGAGCAGCTTTAGATTTTGAGTACTTCATAAAATAAGGAGTGTAATTTATACAGCTTACCTTCCCCATATTGATGATGTATAAATCTAGCTGCCTGTCCCTGACCTATTCCCTTCTCTGTAATACTGTATCACTTGCAGTTTTCTCACTGTCTCCTTCTACACGTCTCATCCTTCCCACTTTACCACACCAAAAACCTGCCCATGTACCACAGTTCTCACTTACCATTAAAGATTTCTACTTCCGCAGAAGTCACGTTTAATTTCTCCTTGCCCCTTTATCTTCTATATCAAGGCCCAGATTCACAGTAAAATCAGGGCAGCTAATGCAACGTTATCTCAATCAGGAACCTTTGTTAACGCCTTATTCTCTAAAATAGTTATATGTAAAAATAATGGTCAAAATGCTGAATGCAAAAGTAGCACATGGATACATTAAAATAATGACATACAAATGCGTGCTGTGATAAAAAAAATAGCACGTGTGCATTAAGATACAAATAGCACACATGCACATTAAGAATTGTTACGCCCAAGTGCGTTTCCTAAATGTAAGGTCCATGCGCAAGAATAAAAAAAAAATAATGTATAGAAAGGCTGTTAGATAATTCTATAATGCAGGTCTAAATAAATAATAATAGTAATAATAGCATGTTCTTGTATAGCGCTGCTAGTTTTACGCAGGCACAGGTCCCTGCCACGTGGAGCGTACAATCTATTTTTTGGTGCCTGAGGCATAGGGAGATAAAATGACTCGCCCAAGGAGCTGCCACCAGGAGTTGAACCAGGTTCCGCTGTCAGTGTCTTTACTCACTGAGCCACTCCTTCTCCCAAGAAGGATTGATTGCAGCTTCTACAAAGGCTGCAAGGCTAGCAAACATCATATTCAATGGAATAGATGATAACTAGTCTAAACTTTTTGGAGAGGTGTGGTATAGAATAAGCACAGCAGAATAAAATAGAATATGATATTTAATGCCCTGGGAAATGCCCAAAGAACCACTAATATTCTGAACACTCAAAACCAAACATACAAACCTAGCTCCAACTGAAGATCTAACTTATACTGTAGGCTGGCTGGTAATTAGAGATGGGTGAAACTGTCCAAATCCAATCCATGGATTTTCTGCACTTGTTTTACAAAAATCTGATCTGCACACAGAAATCCAAAGGGGGATTGGGCACAAAAATATAAATTCGGCTGAAGGGACAGAGTGGGGGAGTGGAAAAGGGGATAAGTAAGAACAGGAGAGAGGTAGTGAGAGGGGGAAAGGGGGCAAGAAAAAGAAACGAGCACACCTTCGATACCTGGGATATATGCTAATAGCTGGATTAGCTACAGCTGTGAGTTGTAGAGCTCAAAATTATGCTGCAGCAGTGGTGCCACCTATAAGCTGGTTTAGCGCATACTGCTAGAGCTGCTGCCCAGAATAGCCAAGTTTTGTGGGTTCTAATCCTGTTTGGCCTAAGGCTGCGTCCATGGATACTGCTTGCGGGCGGGGCGTGTCAGGGGCGTGTCGGCGGGTGGGCCAGTGACATCACGGAGATGGTCCGCCCTCATTGGGCGAACCGCTCCGGCGAGCACGAAGATTTAAAATTTTCCTAAGACCTACGCTTCCGCACGCTTGCGTAAGCGTAGGCGAGCCCCTACTAAAGCGCTTTCATTGCGGCTGTAGGGGCTCAGTGCCGAGTGGAAACACGCCTCCGCCCGCAAGCACTATCCATGGACGCGGCCTAAGACTACTACCCCATTTGTTACAAATTGGCTTTGAATTGTCTTCATCAATATGGTTCTCATGGAAATCCTTTTAAGAAGTATGGGATCTGAGTCATTTAAATATACTTTGCATATCTCTAAGATATCTACGGTATGCTCCTTTTAAAGCAGAAGTATCTCTCCCTATGTTATTTGGAGGGAGTCTCTTACCCTCCTCCAATATCATGGCTTTATCTTGTGCAGCCTCCTCTTGCTGCCATGCACTACTGTAGCTTACACCAGGACCTTCAATAAAGCCTCCACGATCCCACCTAAACCACCATACAGTATGTGACATTGCACCATCCTTGTCTGTGCTCTGAACCCCTCTCAGGTGCATATGATTCAGTAAAGGCTGGGTGTATAGTATCTCATTAGAATTTTTAACTTTACAGGCTTCTATCCTTAGTTGACAAAAAATAGGGTGTTAGCCCTTTAACTATACACACAAAACTAAAAACCTAGCTCTCACTGGAGCTCTATAAGGTATAGGCTGGCTGGTAGTCACCAAACCAGTGTTCTAACCTATTTAATACCTCCTTTCATCTACCTTGGAGCTGGGGTCAAGCCAATATTACTTTACTTTATTAATGTCCCAGTTTGCTGGAGTCCTGTTTGCATGCTTCTTTGCTGAGAGGCTGCTTCTCCAAGCACATGGATACCTCCAAACAGGATCTTCCTTCACAGGGATACCTTCAACAGGGGCTTCCTTCAACAGGGGCTTCCTTTACATGATGATAACTTCGCATTGGGAGGGCTGTATTATAGCATACCACCAGATTTATCTAAACACCTGAAGAGACTTTTCAACACCCTAAATGTCCAAACACATGTAGATATGTGTTCCTGAGTTCTTCTGGATATGAAGTTCTTCTGGAATATGAAGAAAAGCCAAGTCCAGCACCCATATCCTGCATTACCTATAATACTTTTTTAAAAAAAGTCATATTTTACCAATATTTATCAATACATTCCATTTTTAAATGTATATTAACTTACTCAACAATCAGCCATTTCCATATCTCCTCTCCTCAAAATGACAGCTGACTGAAGATTGAAGCAGAATTTGGGCGTCATAGCAGGAGCCTCTAAAGCCAGCAATCACATTCAGAATTCTCATACTGTAGGTCATGGATTTGTTTTGCTGATTATGGAATTCCTGTTCTTTCGGAGTGGCACCAGAAGAATGTGGGTACAATGCATATCTCCCATCATATTGGAGAATTCAGTTATCCAGTAAAATGAATGTTTAAGCTACTGCCACGCTATCCTCTTACTGGGGAACTTTATATACTCTACAGCGTGTTTTGTCAGGACTCGCAAAAATTGATGAAAACACTATAAAAATGTTGGTTGTGGGGGCGCATGCGCGACGGGGAAGGAGATGGAGGTCTGAACTGAGAGCTCCTTAACCCGCCGGCAGTAATTAAATAAATATTGTTTGCAAAACTCAACCTAGCAACAGCCAAATAGCAGCACTAAATTCGCCAACATCCACAGCATAAAAGTACATGGCGACTACAAGAAAAAAGCCAAAGCAGAAGGTAGATGTCCGCACGTACTTTGCGGGGGCTAAAAAGCCTAGGGAGACTGACAGCATGGCGGCATCGGATTCAGACTCCGTGCCGGAGCTAGAAGCAGTGACGGGCGACCCGACAGGCGCTATGAAGCGGGAGATAGCACAGCTCCTGTCTGACCTAAAAACCTTCTTTAGAGGAGAAGTGGAACACTTGCGCAAAGACATGCTAAACATTGGAACCCGCACAAATGACTTGGAGGAAAAAATGGAGGAGTCCACTAGATGCCATAACGAGACAGACTCCAGGGTCACTACCCTTGAAAGAAAAGTGGCTGAATTAGAAGAACGCCATGAAGACAGTGAAAACCGCGACAGGCGGAACAATCTCAGGATTAGGGGGATCCCTGAGGAAATACAAGACCCTGAAGCACTGCTGAACAGATGGATGACATCCATACTGCCGGGAAAGACAGAGGCAGAACTGGTAATGGACCGGTGCCACCGGGCACTGCGGGCCCGTCCACTACCTAACAACCCACCCCGGGATGTAATCTTGCGTTTACATCATTTTACCACGAAAGCAGAGATATGCAAAATCACTAGGGCCACCCCTACGGTGAAATTTGAGGATGTGGAGATGGCCATCTTTCAGGACATTTCCCCGATCACTTTATCCAGACGCCAGGCCCTCCAACCGGTCACCAGAATCTTACGAGATAAAAACATAAGATATCGATGGGCCTTTCCCTTTGCCCTGATCGTGGTACAGCATGGCCGGTCTCATACCCTCAAGAACCTGGCAGATGGTCCGGAGTTTCTAAACAGACTGGACGTACCAAATACACTGCAGCTGGAAGCCCCCGGAGAACGCCTTCAAAGACAACCAGAATGGGAAAGAGTGAGCTCTCCAGCAGGCCAACGCCAGAACAAACCTAGACCCTCAAGACCTGCCTGAGGATTGAATCTCATGCCGGCTTACCAGTCCCAGTTGAACCTGCAGTTTCTGTTCTTTTTACAGTTGAATTAAAAAATAAAATACAGAGACTATCACCCTCACTGAAAGTTGCATGATTAAGGCCAGCCCCTACGCAACCTCCCATCCCCCTCCCGATGATTCGGGTCCAAGCGGTGCAGTCCCTGCAGAAAACGGAGAGAAACCCGAGGAAAAAAAAGGAATAAGGGAAAGTACCTACCAAAATGGCCTCTCAGCAAGATCCGCGGGACGAGACGAAGAAGAAGCGCCAAACAAGGATGGCGGACGCAGTTCGAGCGCGAAACCTGGGAGCTCCACTCGGCTCCACCCCTGGGACGCACCTCCTTCTCCGGCTACGCGCAGGCAGTTATGCGCAATGGTCTCGGCGGATGTCAGGGGGCGGTCCTCCACAGCGCTCCGTCGCACGGGAAATGACGTCAGTGGCGGCGCCCACATAGAAAGAAAGAGACCGGCGTCGGAGACGGAGGGGTGGCGGAGGCAGCGGAAAGACCCGCCGGGGGGGGGAGGTGGTGTCTCCTCAGGGGGGTGCGCGCATTCCCCCGCTGGGGAGCAAACGGGAGGGAATAGGAGGGGTTGGGGTATATGCCCCCTATAACATACATCGTAGCCAATAGGATACAGACCCCAGAAGATCAACAGCAGTGGCTCCAGAATTGGGGAGATAGCCTCTAGTTACCAGGCATTAAAGTTGAGTTTACGTAGTAGATGTCTATAAGTATAGCTATAATAGGATACTGTTAACACTGCCGGCGGGTGGGGCCAGGTGATTGCCCTTGTCCCCACCTGTTGGCATGTGCCCCTGGGGCTGGACTGGGGCCTTAAGCCACAGCCCAGTCAAAGACCTGGGAATCCGTGAACTGGAGGATATTCAGCAACCATGGACTGTAAAATGGGTGCTTCCAGAGTATAGGCGGCTTTCCCAGGCACTAAACCATAGGTCAGTTAGGGCCACAATGGTTTTCTTTGTCCTTGTCACAAGGCTTTATGTTCCCTGTCATTTCCTTTTGTGTTTTCCCACCCCTTCTCCAGGTTCCCCAAAAGGAGGTTTCAAGTCAACGAGAGACCAGCAACACCACAACTGGCACCCACAGAATATCCAAGGCACGGGTAGGAACCAAAAACACTGCACCCACAGAGACTCACTACACATAAAAATATGGCCCTGAAGTTCTTATCACAAAATGTTAAAGGTTTCAACTCCCCTCAAAAACGCAAAATCGCCTTCGCAGAATTCAAACGTAGAAAAACCGATATTCTCTTTCTTCAAGAGACGCATTACTGTTCCAACAAAAACCCAACGTATATAGATAAAAATTTCAGGAGGTTCTACCTTGCCTCAGCCAAAGAGAAGAAAAAAGGGGTTGCCATATTACTTCATAACAAAGTTCCGTTTGAGCTAGAAAAAATAAAGCGCGACCCAGGAGGTAGATATTTGATACTAGTGGGCCTGCTACAGCAATGCAGAGTAACACTGGCGTGTGTATATGCCCCGTGTGAAAAGGACCCCCTATTCTTTGAGGAATTTTTTCTTAAACTCCAACGATGGGCAGTGGGCAACATAATATTAGCGGGAGACTTTAATAAGGTACTTGACCAGCGAATAGATAGATCACCGAGACAGGACAAAGCGAGACAAATTGGAGCATCAGCTCTTATAGAGGGACTGAGACGAGGATGTCTTGTAGACATCTGGCGGGAGCAACACCCGGGAGAGCGGACCTATACATTTTATTCACACCCACACGACAGCTATAGCAGACTGGACCACTTCTTTGTATCGAGCAGATTGGTCCCACAAATCACTGACACCCTGATCCATGACATCTCATGGTCGGACCACGCATCAATCGAGCTACGATGCACTCAAATTAGACCGACCAGCCCGGGAGCAAATTGGAAATTAAACGAGTCCCTGATTAAGATCCCCGAATTAGCCAAGACAGTTAAGGACGAGATTAGGCAATTCTTTATCACGAATACAGGCACAGTGGAGTCACACATAACATTGTGGGAGGCTCACAAGGCCACGATGCGAGGAGTGCTGATTAGTATCGCAGCAAGACGGAAAAAACAGAGAGAAACAAAATTGACACAATTATATAAGAGGTTACATGAGCTCTCTATACTACATAGCCGATCAGGTAGAGGGGACATCCTTAAGGAGTTGAAGGATGTAAGGATAGAACTTAACCTCCTCCTCACATCCCAGGCTGAGAGAGACTTGAGTTGGACTAAGAGGCAATTCTTTGAGAAAGCCAACAAGCCGGACACCATGCTAGCTAACAGGATCAGAAATAGGCAACCAAGTTATAATATACAGGCCAATAAAACTAAAACAGGGGAAATGTCCTCCAACCCTAAACGCATAGTGGAAGAATTTAGGCTTTTTTATGAACAGCTTTATAATGGGGAGAAGGTAGCACACAACCCGAAAACAAATAAATTATTACAAACCTTCTTAAAAGAGGCAGCCCTACCTAGGCTGGGCAGACTAGAGAGCGAGGCAATCCAGACTGATTTCACTCTGGAGGAACTGACCGCGGTCATCAAAAATCTAAAACCCTCTAAGGCCCCGGGACCTGACGGGTTTTCCAATTTATACTATAAAAAATTTGTCGGGGTTCTGGCAGCGCCCATGCTTAAGTTATTTAACGGAGTTTTGGCGGGGGAACCCTTCTCGGAGCGGATGCTCCAGGCGTCGATATCTATAATACATAAGAAGGACAAAGATCCTACAAATTGTCAAAGCTACAGGCCGATATCCTTAATCAATTCGGATGTTAAGATATATTCCAAATTACTGGCCAACAGATTGAGCGGGATCCTGCCAAGGCTTATCCACCCAGACCAAGTTGGCTTTATTAGAGATAGACAAGCGGCCGACAACACCAGAAGGATAATAGATATCATTAACTATATTGATGCCAACAAGGTCCGAGGTTTAGTACTAAGTTTAGATGCGGAGAAGGCCTTCGACAGGATTGACTGGCCATACATGGAGTCCACGCTTGGAGCATTTGGATTCGGAGGTAAAATTCTTGGGGCAATAAAAGCATTGTATACAACTCCGACGGCCAGGGTGATCCACCAGGGTTTTCCGTCGGAGTTGTTTAAAATCAAAAGTGGGACCAGACAGGGCTGCCCGCTCTCGCCCCTGTTGTTCGCCCTATGCGTGGAACCACTAGCGGCACACATTCGTCGCAGTCCCGATATTGCGGGAATTCAAATTCACTCTCAAGAGCATAAAATCGCTCTATATGCAGATGACATTATACTGTCTCTGACAAAACCGCTTACCTCGCTGCCCAATCTATTTGCCCTAATGGAAAATTTTTGTAGAATATCCGGTTTTAAAATAAACCAATCTAAATCAGAGGCACTAAGCCTAAATATCCCAAAGGAAGTAGAGAAATTATTGGAAATTAATTTCCAGTTTAAATGGCAGTCCAAAGCTATAAAATATCTAGGGATCTATCTCACCAAACGCAGCTCCAGTCTCTATCAAGAGAACTACCCGAGATTACTAAGAGCCCTCACAAAGGAGCTAAAGGACTGGTCCACATATGGAATATCATGGATTGGCAGAATCTATTGTGTGAAAATGAACCTCCTCCCCAGGATACTATACCTGTTCCAAACTCTTCCGATACCCGTAGTGCGATCAGACATTAAAGAACTGCAAAATTCAGTTACAAGATTTATTTGGAAAAACAAAACACCGCGGGTAAAAATGTCAATTATGCAAAGACCTAGGGAAACTGGAGGCTTGGCGGTACCGAACTTGATGGCGTACTATAAAGCGGCACAATTATGCCAAATTACGCAGTGGCACGGGGATCTGGAGCAAAGGCGGTGGGTAGCACTGGAGAGGGAGGTGTGTGCCCCGCTAGAGCTTAGAGACCTAATCTGGTATCCTAAATCTAGATTAAAAGACATTAGAGCTCCGCTGACCTCGATGCTTAACTCACTCTCTGTCTGGGATATGGCTAAAAATAACCACGCATTAACCTCAAAACATACCCTGATGACTCCCCTATATGGAAATCCAGACTTTGCTCCAGGGCTGATTGATAAGAACTTCACACGATGGCAGAGACTGGGGTTGCGAAGACTAAAAGACCTGGAGGGGCGCGACACGATTAAATCATTCGATCTAATTCAGTCGGAAACGGATATACCCAACACAGAATTTCTTAGATACCTCCAGGTCAGGGCATTCTATACTAAACACCCGAAAAGGCCGCCGCTAACCAACTTCGAGAAGCTCTGTGATCGGGGAACCGATACACGGGGACTCATATCTGCTCTTTACAGAGAGGTGGTGAGAGCAGACATTGACAGCTCACACAAAACCAAGTTCATGACGCACTGGGAGAACGACCTGACGGGACCAATAGAAGAGGACGACTGGACGGCAATCTTTAAGGCTGCGGCCAGTAGCTCGATTTGTACGACATTGAAGGAGAACTCATATAAGGTATTACTAAGGTGGTATCTCACCCCAGTTAGATTGGCAAAATTTATCGCGGGAGCTTCCCCGCTCTGTCCCAGACAGTGCGGGGAACAGGGAGATCTGGTACACATGCTGTGGTCCTGTCCACGACTCATACCTATCTGGACACAAATTAGAGATTGGCTACAGAGGATATTTCTAGGCCTCAAAATTCAACTAGACCCATGGGTGTTCCTCTTAGGTAAGCCCACTAATGAGGTCTCCAAATCAGGCAACAAACTAATTGCACATTTTGCCACAGCGATGAGGTGCGAGACCGCAGCACTGTGGAATCAGAATGCAATTCCATCAATAGATAAAATTCGGAACAGAATTTGGTTTGCTTGCCAGATGGAAAAGTTGACAAGTCTGGTTAACGACACTGGCTCAAATTTTCAAAAAGTCTGGTCGCTTTGGTTGGCACAGACAGATATCCCGGGGATGAGCAATGCTGCCGTCTGGCTTTAATAGGAAAAAATGGGTTCTCCTTCAAGGACGGACTAAAAACATAGGAGATAGGACCTCAAAACTAGGCCTAAAAGTACAAGTTAAAGCCATCTACACGCCCCTCTACACGGAACCATAGTCAGATTGGATCCCACAGCGCCAAGGCGAGCCCAGCAAAGAACAAGGATAAAGTTTCCTCCTCTGCATCCCCTCCCCCCCCCCCCCTCCCGGTCCTTCTCCCTCCCCACTATCCCAACCCTGTCTTGTCTACCCCTCCCACGTCTGTCTAGTTGTTGTTTGTCCAACGAAGTATTCAATGGTATTAATGTGATAATTGTATGTAATACCCTTGAAAAACCAATAAAAGAAAGTTAAAAAAAAAAAAAAAAAATGTTGGTTGTGAAATCCCAGACTGCTGCTACTGTATTCTGAAATGACCCACAACGCATTACTGTATTGCTCTTTAGTACATTGGAAAGTTTCGCAAAAATCTACCCAGCCATATTTTTCACTAGACACACGAGTAAAAGAAGTGTGCAACAGGAATTGATTTTAATCCGTTTATCGATCACAAATGATAAAAACGTGGAAATTCTGGGGGGTGGGGGAGGATCCCAGGAGCATGATTATCTTCCTGAGCCCGATGTGGTAATGGGCATTAAAAGATGGTGCCAAGGTAAGTGTGCATAGAGTGAGTTATGGTAAGTACTAGGGGTGTACTGAGTACCCGGAATTACCAAGTACCCAGCACATTTCCAGCTACCCGGACATTACCTGGACCCGGCAACTGAGAAGTGGGCCCGGCGCCGGGTAATGTCAGAGTAGCTGAAAATCTTATTACTTACCTTTCAGCCGGCGTGGGACAGCAGGATTCTATAGCACTGCAGGAGCGGAGGTGGGGTGGAGGAGTGGAGGTGGGGCTGGCGGGAGCGGAGGAGGAGCAGAGGTGAGGCGGGCAGGAGGTGCGGAGGTGGGGCGGGTGGGAGCGGAGCGGAGGAGGTGTGGAGGTGTGGCGAATGGGAGCGGAGGAGGTGCGGAGGAGCAGAGGTGGGGCGGGCGGGAGTGGAGGAGGTGCGTAGGTGGGGCGGGCGCGAGCGGAGAATGTGCGGAGGTGGGGCGAACAGGAGTGGAGTGGGCAGGAGCAGAGGAGCGGAGGTTGTGCGGGTGGGAGCAGAGGAGTGGAGGTGGGGTGGAGGAGGAGCAGAGGCTCACTATTGGGGCAGCGGGAGGGAGCAGAGGCTCACTGTTGGGGCAGGCGGCGGCCGGGAGCAGAGGCTCACTGTTGGGGTATGCAGCAGAGTCGCCGCAACCCTGCAGGTAAGTGTCAAACGGGTAACCGGCTAACCGGGTGGTAGAACCATTGATTTTGGCCGGGTACCCGTTACCCGTTTTTTTTTTTTAAATCGCTACCAGGTACAACACTAGTAAGTACGTTTGCAAGAATAAGCAAGTACTTTGGAGCTACTGAAATGCTTCACTAAAGAGGGAAACTTATGACTGGTTTTGAAGGTGGAGAGAGAAGGTACTTGTTGAATATTGAAGGCAAGGGTTTTCCAGGCAGAAAGTGAGAAAAATTATAGGTGGGAGAGGGCTTTAAATATAAAAGGGGTAGACAGAAGACAACTTTAAATAGAATGAGAGATAAAAAGCTGGGGTGGAGTGAGAAATACTGTGAGGTTGGGCAGAGGCATGTATAGCCTTGAAAGAGATTAGGATGATTTTGTAAATAATACAGAATTTAGTGAAAAGCTACAAGAGGGGTTTCAGCAGGAGAGAAGCATGAATGCGGTTACAATAGTCAAGATGTGAGAGAATCAGAGCATGGGTTAAAGTCTAAGCAAGAGGTCCCACTTTTCACCTCCACAAAGGTCCCTCAAATAGACAATATCTCCCCTAAAGGACAAGGGTTAATATACAGCTCGCAAGCTGTTCCACCCTTCACCTTCACAAAAGGTCCCTCAAATGAGTAAAATCTCCCCTAAATCCATCCCATATACCATCTATCAGGAACAGCTCACAAGTGGGCATGGGACTTAGATATGCAATCAGGGTTAATACACACGGCTACTCTAGCCAACTCACCTTTCGCCAGCGCAAGGTACCTCCAATGAGTTAATATTAACCCCTTACTCAATTACGATCATATCTATATGCTTCCACCACTCGAGAAATGCAAATAAAGATAAGATGTACAATTAATATTTGCCAGGGTCCCAGTTCCCTGTTTATTATAGAAAAAACTATGCACTTTACACACAAAAATCTGTTTTAGCAAAATGTGTCCGAAAATGTAAATACTCTCTCCAGAATGTGCAACAGTTCATTCAGAGCCCAAAGCAAAAGGAATACAAGAACATACAATTGCAATAAATGCAAAACAGTTTCTAAAAAAAAGGGATGTAACATAAAAGAAAACCATATGAGACTCACGTGTTTGGTCCAAACACACCTTTGTTGAAATCTGATTTTCATAATCTTTTCTAAGACTTAAATACGTTCTTTGCCCATGGAAACAACATAAGCCCACCCCCGTTTAAATCAGCTGTTAGATTGACAGTTTTGTGACAGAGAATAAAAATAAAACCTTTACAAACAATGTTTAAACCTGCCTAAATATATAAATGTAGTCATAATTTTCCTTCTGTAATACTTAGACACACGTGAGTTACATTACCAGATTTGGATGCTCATCACAGTAACAACCAGACTAATCACGACTGTCTAAATCCTAAATCTGAGCGACAAATGGATATCTGTCCCTTAGTATATCTAAACATGCAGTGTGTAGTGTCAGAACATGCCTGTCTGTGACGCAGATTTGCAACTCTTATTATGCAGATTAGATGATGTCACGTGATATTCTAATTTTTAATAAAGCCACTCTTGGGTTGAATGCTTTCTTAGCCACGCCCCCTGAACCTTGCAGAACCCTCCAGAGAATGCTTTGATGGTAGTCCTTAAAGGGTTTTAAAGTTGTCAGGTGAGCATTATTTTATTCCATATCTAGCAAAACAGCTGCCCTTATCTCGAGACTAACAGCTCCTTACCACCTTTATGGTACTTTTAGTGGGCCATACAAGATAGACCCCTCAATTAAGTTCTCTTTGAAGACGAGCACAAACCTTGAAAAAGCCCTGACCTGTTACAAACCAAACATATTGTATTTTTAAACCAATTGTAGCTTATTAACCCTTGAAGCATAATATGGATTAAAATACATAATATCTCATGACTTTATCATGACAAGTAGAGTGACAAAAGGCCATAAGGGATGATATAGCTGAGAAATACTCAGAGAATTTAATTTGGACAGCAGGTGTAAGGTCTTTGCTTGAAAACAAATGTGTGTGTCATCTGCATAATAATACATTTTTCTTATAGAGCACAGACAGTTGATGCTGTGCTTTACATATAATTTTGCAGGCACAACGAGTCCCTGTGATAAACCAGAAAGGGTGGGCACTCAAAATATTAGGTGCACTAACTAGTGCAGTAAAGTGTGAAACAAAGTGCAAATTAAAGTGCAATACTACTGATAATATAAAGCACACACAATAAATAGAAGAAGGGACATACAATATGCTATATCTGTGTGAATAGTAAAATAGATATATAAAAAATGCAGCTCAAAAAAACCTTCAATGGATGGTCTAGGGACTCCACACAGTGGAATTCATTCTCAGAGGTAGGGGAGCGCAGATATCAGTGTAGTATATGAAAAATAATGAAAAACAACATAGTGCAAATAACGTTTATAAACCAAGTGTTTGGAAAGGTTTGAAGAGGTTTCTCACGAAGGCACCTCTAAAGCTGTGGTGAATTCTGGACTCTGTTTGGGTGTGTGCGTGGGTTCAGTCTTCCACTTGAATGTAGTAACCTCACTCAGATGGCACCATCCATAGCAGTGTGGGTGTTGATATAAGCAAGAAAGCCAACAATAGTGTAATTCCGTAAAATATATATAACAATCTTTATAAACATATAAAATCAACACTTACATAGTGCCATGCAAAATAGGACACATAAAGGGTTGTATGTTTTCAGCTCTGGTGCTCTCCGCTGTCTGAGGCCTCTCAGACTCAGCACGTCACTTCCGGTCTGTGACGCGCCTCGTATGTCGGTGATTCCCGGATGAAGGAGGATCACTACGGCAGGCTTGCTTTGATGGCAGGATCGGAGTCCTCTGAATATGTCACAGCAACCAGCATACCACTCTACGCGTTTCGCTAGTAAAGCTTTGTCAGGAGTCATTGCAACTAGTTGGCTAGACTTGCTATTTATACCTACACCAGCGTTCTCATTGGCTAATGGGTGGATATACAAAAAATAATTTATAGATAAGGGAACATCCCAAATCCACCCAAAAACTGATATCTTATATCATAAAAATTGCTTTAAAATTTAGATAAAATATATAACTCCGGAGGCAAAAATAATTATATAAATATATAGGAAAATCTATATATATATATATATAAAAGGAAAGACATAATAAATTCTATACATTGAGACACTATCGAAAAACTTAAATATGGCTAAGAGTTGGGACTTAAAATTACTCAGGACGCATGTTGGGGAGCATGGGAGAAAAAAGGAATACAAAGGGAGGAAGAAAGGAAATTTCATTAGAAATAAATGGTGCAAAATATGTCAATGAATAAAGTCTGGTAACCACAAGATGCGGCAATGCAGATCACAGCAACAGGATTCCACAGGACAGCAGCGGTGAAGTAAAAAAGTTTTCTTTATTTAACACATAATGGTGCAGACAGGGATGGGTGCAAAATCTCCTTCTCTTACGCGTTTCACGCCTGTGCGGCGCTTCGTCAGAGAGTAAAGATAGGTGTGCTCCTCTTATTGAGAAGACTAATTGGCAAAAAATTGCTTTCAGCCGCCGTAACCGGAAACCGGAAGTGACGCGGCTTGACCTGATACCGGAAGTGACGTGACGCAGTGTATGCGGTACAATGCTTTGTTTACAAACTAACCATGTAGTCATGGTGATTTCTACGTCATCTTCTGTCATAAAACAGGAGGGGAGAAGAACTACTCTGAAGGGGAGAAAAACACAGCACAAATACCTTGCTAATACAAAAGTGATATTTAAAAAGCATGGTATAATATTAAAAACCAGATGTTAGGTATAAACTAGTTTATCAGAGGACTTCTAGAAAAAACATGTACTATGAATGAATATATTAGATATCAATCATATTGATATAGGTACATATAGAGACAAGCACAGTTTCATGGTACAAAAATACATAATAAATATATAATAGAAATAGTGTGTAGATGTATGGAGTGAACATATAAGAGGGGAAAATGGAAACTTGTTATAACCACATATATATAGAGAGAGAATCTTTTAAACAATCATATGGAAGGTATGTATATCTAGATATGTATATATATTAGGTCTATAATTATACTATATATACAATCATGATCACAGAAAGTGTTTGAGTTCCCAGTCGGTATTTATACCCCCGGGTGATAGTGACCCGAGGGTATAAATCAAAAACATTTCCCTTTGGTTGAGATTGGCTTCTCTATTTCCTCCTCTAGTATGTTTAGGGATGTATTCCAAGGCATTAAATGTAAATGTGTCAATTGAGCCATAGGGGCTATCATGGTAGTGTTTTGATACAGGTAGATTTAAGTCCTCCTTTTTTATAGAACGAATATCTTCTGAGATCCTAATTTTTAAAGGACGGATCGTCCTTCCAATGTATATCCTGCCACAAGCACAGTTCAATCTATACACTACATAATTAATTTTGCATGTCATAAAATGATTAATTTTGTATTTTTTACCTGTGACCTTACTGGTGATTTCTGCCAGAGGCATAGCATATTTACAATATGTACAATTCCACAAACGGGCATGGTTCACGTGAGTTGTTGTATTTATTAATACACTGGGAAATACATTACAGGTGTTCATAGGCGTTTTCAGACTTGGTCCTCATTGGGAGTGATGCAGGGGGGCTCATATATCTCCACCCACACCACTCACCAGGACTTTATATACATGTCTTTATCATACGCCCACCTGCATATCCCAGCACTCACTTGTGTATAAATCCTACCATTCATTGCCTTTCTTCAATCAAGAATACTGTTGTTTATTATCTATGCATTACCTTGGGTCATTCAGAGCACTATTATAGAACTATGTTCTTTTACCTTGCATCTATGTCAATGAATATTCATTGATAATAAATATTTCTAAAAATACATAATACCAACATAATACATTATAAAATACATGACATATATATTAAAAGATAACAATATCCTAAAAATTAAATAAGAGATGGAAGATGCAAGGTACAAAGAATGATATAAAAATCTCTAAAAATATTATATAAAAATCTATAAGAACGCTATAATATCCATATCTGCATTTAGACCTTTTGGAATCATTGTGCCAATCCTGTGAATCCAAAAAGTTTCCCTTTGTGCAAAATCTTGGACTCTATTTCCACCTCTCCAGTGAGATTTAACTTGTTCAATCCCTCTAAAGGTGGGGTCTGTTGGATTTGAATTATGGTGTATTTCAAAATGTCTTGGGACCTTCAAGGTCACTAGTAGTTTACACTGGGACTTGACCCAGTCGTTCCTACTTGAAGTCAGTGTTATTGTTTCTAGAGTCAGTAGATTTACTCACTGAGCCACTCCTTAAGCCCACAAATGTTATATTTTGAATGAAAAGATGTAATAAGGTCACATGGAGAGAGCGTGTAGAGAGAAAAGAGAAGTCCCAGAATAAACCCAGTGGGTGGAGGAGATGTGAAAAAATGAGACAAAATGAGAGGTAAGAAGAAAATAATTGTTGTGGTTGATACCAGGAGTATGGACAGCGTGAAGGAGAACTGATTGGCCCACAGCCTCCGCACACCTCCACGTGGGGGCGAAGGCACCATGGTCCAGGCCTAATGCTTAATTCTGAAAAATTGTAAATAAAGGGATGGAAAGAACATTATGGTTATTGGGGGTGAGGAACCTTTTTTTCTAACACTGAGAAGAATACTAATGGAATAGTTTCAGTTATTACCATGTGTAATATGAAAAGTTAGCAGTACTATTGACATTGTGGAAGTTACAGTATACAGTATTACTTAGGGGTACATTCTATACGCCGCAGCAGCCATTCAGACTGATTATAGTCATTAATACCCATTAACATCTATGGGGATTTAAAGCAGAAAACAACTCTCAGAGCATATACTTTGTAGAAGTGAGCCCCTAGTGCTGGCCGTACAATCACCAACCTATAACATATATGAGAAGGTGCATTGTGCAATGAGGACACAAGAAGAGGCTGAAAATGTTAGCAGTATGGCAAATCTTGTAAACTGACTAGTTGGAAAGAGAATATGTGACCCACATTTATATATATAAAGAAAAAATTGAGTGCACAACCACTCATAGTATAGTATGTAATAAATATATATTGGCAGATTAAAAAGGGGGGCAAGTATTGCATGTACAAAAAATAGATAATAAATTAGCTTATATCAATATCATTTTGCCTGTTCTCCATGGCGTCTGGAATAAGTGATCGGCATCTGGCATCTAACCAGCTGGAGGGATCCAAATATTCTGGCATAAGTACCGGGTTGTAATCTTGTTTCATTATTGTCCTCACGAATAGCTGTAACGTAGCAAGGTGGAGGGCGCTGATGTGCCTAGATTACATCAAACTCCTCCAAACAGGACCTCCCACTCAAGCAATAATAGCCGGCTGTGTGGATCCTCCGTTGAGCCACCTCTGAGAGACATAATCTCAACAAGCTCGGTGTGTTACAGGACTAGTCAGAAATAATGATGTGATACAGAAGTATAAAAACAGAGAGGCTATAGCAAATCTTACAGGTTTCGTGGCATACCTCAGTAACTGGTACTCAAGAAATACAGTGAAAAATAAAAAAAAATGTAACACCATTTAGGTAAATATGTTTAATGAGTTCCATTAAATATAGATTTACAAAATGTAACAGCGCAGACAAATATTACAAGTTTTAAATTGACTTCAATAAGCCTAATTTAAAAACAATATATTGATGATGTAAAAAAGAATATTGTTAAAATCAGTTTGTTTGGAATGTAACTGGGCATGGTTACCAGGAGAATAAATGCAGGCAGTTCCCAGCACAAGCACGCCAAAAGGGTTTAAGGTTGGCATAGGGTGTCAGGTGTGACTAGAAGAGTGTAGGTTAGTCCCCCCAATAGCACATTCAAGGAGGTGTACATCTCTGTAGTGAGCCCCTTTGGTATGCACTTACCAGTTGCTGTAAAGGAGGTGATTTGGTGGGGGGAGTGTCAGAGTTCGCCATTGTGGCCATCTCCCTTTGGCACTAGTACATCCCTGAGGTACTACTTTGTCTCAAGCAAGATGGCCGTGATTAGTCAACATATTGGTTATACCAAGATGGCCAAAAACAGAAGTGGCTTCACTATACCCTGACCCAAGATGGAATATATAATTGACTGTCCCAGGGATTTAAGTATCAGCCATTTAGTCCCAGCCAGTACAGAGCAAGGTGTCTGATCCCTAGTGTTACTTAACCTCATCTGGTTTCCTGCTTTGTAATTTGCCTGCCCTGAACCTTTGCCTGGACTTGGATTCTGTTTGCCTTTCTCCTGTCCTAATCTTGGAGCGCAACCCAGACTGTGCTGCTGCACCCTGCCCTGATCTTGGAACCGTGACCCTTAACTACGCAGCGGCACCTTGCCCTGATCTCAGCCTGTGACCCGGATATTCTACTCATCTACTCAAAGGCCATTTCAGCGAAAGTCCACATACTTGGAGAACATGTATGCACCTGTCTATTCAGGATCAGCAACTGACTATGATTGCCACGTCTTTGCAGGCCATCGCTACCTGAATTGATTCTCTACAGAGGGTTCCTGCTCCCTTACCACCTCTGGTTGTTGCATCTATTGCCCCTACACTTGCGCCTCTTGCACCCTGCGAACCATGCATTCCAGCTCCACAGTGTTCTGGAGGGGAACCGACTGCATGCCAGGTTTTCCTGAACCATTGTGCCATAGAGTTTGAGCTGCAGCCATCGATGTTTACCACCCATCATGCCACAGTTGCATACATTATATCCCTCTTGGCAAGTGAGTCATGGGCATGGGCCTCCCATATCTGGGAGAATTCTGCCCTTTGGTAAATGACTCCCTAGTCTTCGTCCAGGACTTGAAAAGGGTATTCGAATCTCACATCAGAAGACATAATGGAATAATGAGGCCTTGCATGCTGCTTTCTGGCAGGGACACTGGGACCAGTTCAAGGATGTTGACATTCCGTGAGTCTCCAAAGAACCTGGAGAAACTACATTAGTCACCCTTTGCATCTGCATGGACCTTCGGATACGAGAATGACAGCCCGCTCTTGGGAAATCTCCAACTCTTGACCAGCATTACATCCTCAACATTATCAGACTGGGTCTTCTAAGCCTGAAGTTCCCATACAACTAGGAGTCACAAAACTATCTGAACAGTCTCCAAAGACGCCCTACTAGACTTTGCCATTATTGTAGTCTTAAGGGCCACTATCTCCGTACCTGTCCTAACTATCTGGGAGACTCTAAACACCTAGTGGCCTATGGTCAGTCTTCATATTCTGATTAAGTCCAGTGGTCAGCCTCTTGGTTAGAAATGAGCACCATCACAGGGAGTTTGTAGAACTATTGTCTCTTCTTCTAAATAACAAGGAGGAAAGGTTTAGGGAAAGAGGCTAGGGGATGGGGGCTGTCACGAGGTAGGTGACGAGTTTCCAAAAACATTTAGTAACTGTTTACAAGGGTTTGCCATTTTAGCCAGTGTAATCGGAGAGAAATAGTCACAAAAATATTTGTCACTTTTTAAGTATTTGTGCACCATGGGGGAGTCATATATGTTGTTCTGCGGCTTGGCATGGTGGTCTTATGATGAGCAGATGAATCATAAGTTGGCTGTGTACAAGCAGGTACAGTGGGACCACAAGGATATGGATTTGTGATTAGAATTAACTTGATGCAACATCCATCACCAGTTCGTAGGCAGTCCGGCAGGCAGTCATACACTAACTAGGCTGCCAGATGTGGACCTTTGTGAGGTTTGCTGGCCGTATAATGATATCCAGTACAAATGGGGCCCAGCTTGCAAATTCAGGCACAAGTGTTCATTATGTCGTTGGTTGGGGACAGTGCAGATATTCTAAGAGACCCCAGGCTCCTGCACTCCATAGGTCAGCAGACGAGGTTAAGCAAAGGGCTTACGGCAGGGTTGCATGTAGAGGTCTTGCTATTGTGGCTAACACAGTGCCCAAGTAAGGAAACGACAGTGTGGGCGTCACTATTTATGTTAAAGATTAGCATCGTCCATCACATAGCCATCCGATACAACAAAAAAGGAACACGTCAAATAGTTGAACCAGACTCGGGTCTGAGTTACAAAAAATGAAGACATTGGACTGCAGGGGATACGTTGTGCTATAGTCGCATACATTGGAGTTAAGTGGAAGCCTGGTATCAGGCTATTGACAGTTACTTGTTATCCGGAAGTTGTTTGTTTACTGGAGGCTTTGCCGAAAGGTTGGGTGGTGAGACTCGCATCAGAGAAGATGGAATAAGGCCACGGAAAAATTCATACACATGATGGGGTGAGCTAAGTAAAAACAAATACAAAAATTTCCTGTAATAGGGTCAGCCCGGCCAGTTTAAGGTTTTAAATGGCCGCTGGTGGTGGTTGGGGTTACAGACTGGGCCGATAAAGAAACATTTGGAGCATACCACCCGGTTAGGAATCTGTGTTTTGGCTCGGGGTGGGGCCACTAGTGGTGGAAATGCCTACCCTAGCTGGGGCAAGGCTTTAAATGTGCTGTGTTGGTCGGCTGACAACAGCGGGGTGTCATGAGCCACAGCAATGATGGGGGCTCTCGACATGGTGAAAGTTTTCATTTATGTTGTATTATTAATAAAATATGTAGCCTTAATCCTCCAGCACAGTGTCTGTCATCTTTGTTCCCCAGTTGGGGCTTAATGGACCCTACCCCTGTCATGAGACTTATGAAACTCTGCTTCTGAGTACTAAATTTGTCCTGACTTGCCATGAACTCATCTAACTAACTAACTGCAAATACCCAATACTTGTTTATTTACTTACTTACTATATATTTGGCTAAAACACAGGCAAAATGTTTTAGTTACTACTTTTTTAGTGCCTTCATGCATAGAGACCCCTTCGTCTCACACAGCCTAGTACATTATTGACAGTGCTTTGCTTTTTTTTTTTTACACCTCAAGTAATGTAAACCATGCAAACAAAAATGCATAAATCTCACATTCTTGTCTTACACAGGTCTGAGTTAGTACTGTGGTGGGTCAGTCCTGACACTGAAAAATGAATGCAGTTATAAAACCTCCTGAAGGCCATTTAATTTTTAGTATAATAAATAGCGTACATTTAAGTCAAACTTTTTCATTCTTTATTCAAAGGTAATGGATTTTTTGTAACCATAGAAACCTTGTTGTACTTTTAGATGAATACATAAGGCATATAAATGATTGGAACATTTATTTTTGTATATAAATGACCACATTATATATTACAAGTAGTATAGGAAAAAAAACAGATAAAGATTATGCTTAGGACAATTTAAACAAGTATGCAAGAACTCCGCTTTTGTGTTTCGCACTAGAACAGACTGTCTTGTAAATATGTATAGCTTCAGAGTAGTACAAGTTAAGAGTTTCATAACTTTGGTTCAGTTTAGTGAACTTTCCTTCATTTGATAGTGTATACAGTAGCAATGAAAACGGAATCTAAATTAGGACTGGTTTGTGCTTTTTTTGGTAGCTTAATTTATTTTTCATATAGAATTCAGTGGAGACTAGAGAAAGCAAACCCTATTACAAGCACTCAGTATGTTACAGATGATATGATTGTATATTTAAAATAAATTTTAATGATATTAAAGTAAAAAATATATATTCTCTTCCCCCTATTTTAATAATATAGAATTCAAGCAGAGGGTCTCCGGAGCTGAACCTCATTAATTTAAGCTCCCGGGACACCCTACTTCCAGAGATACTTAACTCCAAAGCAGGTGCTGGTAGTCGCTCTGTTTCAGAAAGCAGGACTTTCCGGTTTGAAGCTCCCACATCACATGGGCCAATACGAAACCGCACCGATGACATCACAGCTTCTTATTGGCCCGCGGGGCCTGAGATCTCTGAACAGCAGACATATTGTGAACACCTTGAGAAAGTCCTTTACAGCGAAACGCGTAGGTCCGCTCCTACCATTGTTTTGCTTTGCACTGACCATTAAAGTATTCTTTTAATACTAATCCCTGCTTGGAGTTACCCTCATTTTGGCGATCCACCAACTGGCATGCTGCCAAGAAACGCTGCTGTGCTCCTCTACACCTCTGCTGTATATTGTGAACCCCGGTAGCCGAGGAGAGCAGCTACCAGCTCCTAATGTGCTGTTAAGTATCTCCGGAAGCAGGCGGTTCCCAGAGCTGAAATTAACAGGGTTCAGCTCCAGAAAATTAATTCGCCAACAAATCCGCCCCCTTGGATTGCCTTTTTAAAAAGGTAATATGTTTCATAGAATAAAATGTTGATAAAGCCTGATCTAGAAATCAATCTTACTCTGTGGGAAACACTAAAGTCTGGATTTAACACCCACTTTAAGAGGCCTTAAGCCAATTGTTTTGTAAAATACTTTAGACGTTCTGCAAAGAATTGTTTTCAAAATAATTTTCAATAGTGGGCTAGAGCCCTTAAATTCTGATATACCAAAAATGCGGTATTATACTGTAGGCAAAAAAAGTGTTATTTTTATCATGCAACTCATCAAAGTTGCTCAAAGGAATTATGATAAAAAAATATCGGATTTGACATTTGAGAATGTTAAAAAATTAAATAGAGAAAATCTGATTGAGGTTAAAGATAGAAGTATATGTAAAACCAACCTTGTGGAAAAAGATTTAATGGTTCCTTTCATTACTAATTTTAACAATTCATCATATCAAGATGAAAAAATGATTTTTTTTAAACTGGCATTTACTTAAATGCGATTTCATTTTGGGCACGAAACTTCCCCCTGTCCTGAAAATAGTTTTTCCGTAGAGCTAAGAATGTAAAAAATAATAATTTCACCTAGTGAACTCAATCCAGATAATATTGCTAATAGTTTTTTAGGTTCATCCAAACCTGTAGGAAACTTTCCGTGCAATAAATGATGTATATGTAAATGTAAACATTCCAATCATAAGACCTTTAGATCCAACCCTTTCAATGTTGAATATCCAATTTAACATTACATTAACTATAATACTACAAACGTTGTGTATCTTCTCCAATGTTCCTGTGTCACGAGTGCTCACCACAAACAAGGCAGGACCGCGAGGCTGAGGTGGGGATATTGATAGCCACCGACCAACAACCGAACACACATGTCCGGAGTGCAGAGTGCTAGTCGTATAGCCGGGTCTGGGTAGGAGAGGTCAGAGTCGTCTAGGTACTTGCCGTGGTCAAGGAGAGGAAAGACTGAATAGTCGTAGATGCGATGCCAGAGTCCAGGGGTAGAGAGAGAAGAATAGTCGAGTCCGTAGCCGTGGTCCAGGGGTCAGAGAAGTTGGGCGTACAGGTGCAAGCTGAGGTCAAAAATACAAAACACGAACAAGGCAAGGCAACAGGAAGCAAGGAGGTAAGCACACAAGAATGTTTATGCTCAGCCAATTTGCCAAGGGGCTGGCTGAGCATATAAAAGAGAGATAGCCAATGGGAAGGCTGCAGGGAGGGAACATCATCAGTATGCTGTATAGTGATAGGCAGGGACATAGCCGTAGCAGCTGTGGAATAAGTGATCCTGTTAACCCCTTGAGTGCCTGTGTCTGCGCAACGTCTGCACGTATTCCGTGTGCGCTGTGCGGTGCCCATGTTGTCACGGAGGTGGAACCTAGGGGCGGTCCCCGTGGTGTCAGTCTTCTGAGTGGGGCGGCGCCTGCATGCAGGCTGTGGCTGATGTACGTCAGCTGTGATGTCGCGGGAATGCGCCACGGGGTGGAACCTGGGAACGGGTGTCTGGGAACGGTATCTGCGGTGTCTGCCATTGCAGCAGCGCGGTGCCTGGGTGCAGGTTGTGGCAGGCACACATCATTAGAGACGCCACGAGATGCGTGACGGGGCGGGACCTTGCGCTGATCCTCACATCCTGTAAACTGCAATATGTTGGGCGTACCAAGAGACATTTAATACAAAGGATCCAAGAGCATGTTCATAACATTAAATATTGATTTATGCTACACAGTGTATCTCGACACTACAAAAAATTTCATGATAGCAATCCTAGTTGCCTGAAATGTGTCCGTTGATAGGAGAGGAGGTAACATTTTTAATCTATTGGCAAAACAAGAAACATATTGGATCATACAACTAGACAGTCTTATATAGTAAGACATAGATTTGATCCCCTATATTCTCAGCATGCTGGTACAAAATTTACAAATTGTAACATATTTGCAGTGATGCATTAATAGTCATAGGATACCGTTTGTAATCTCTTTGCATTATTGCAATTCAATTTAGGAGATTTTAGATAAACTATATGCCTCCATGATCACTTGTTTATTATTAATTCTATATATGTATATTTTATCTCTGAAAAACAGTTTTGTCTTATTAAAGCAGCAGACCAAGCAATGTCCTACATGTGTTTTTTTTTTTTTTTTAAGAAATCAGTTCTGTACTATGAGAACATACTTGTAGCATTTTATTGTTGTTGAAAAAACTTCTGAAACAGGCTGTGGAACACCTGTATTTGAGCCCTGCCCCTCCCCACATAAGTTTGCATCTGAGATCCTTTTTTGCTGCACTGACAGCCATTTAAAGAACCCCCCAAAACGAATCTTCGTTGATCGATCACAGGTGAACGGATCGATCGGCAACTTCGCTAATTACTTATCATTGTGTGGATTGTATTGATGCACATATTAAAGGGGAAAAAATATATCAGATGACTAAGTATAACCTAAGAGCCACTCTCCCTGTAGGCATGGTGACCCATGATGTCATTAGCAAGTATATGTAATGAGGGTAGAAAATTCTAGATGCAGGTCAGAGGAGGAGACAGATATGGGAGACCTCACTGTCATGTGTGTGTCATGTTTATGTGTAGAGTTATATGTTTAAGGATTTCTAGTCACCTATATTATTTTATAGTTGGGGAATATGCACCTTCTAATCATAGCCGATAGTAATGGTCTGATGTTAGTCGTGGGCCCTGAAAGAGAAGGATGCATGATACTCAGGGAGAGTACTTTTAAAATAAAGGGCTCCGGAGCACCGTAGAATTGACACACCCTGACTAGTTCTAAATGCGAGCCCCTTCTGATACCTTGGGATAATAAGGCTACTACTCAGAGTGACAGGATATTGATCCCTTAAGATAGGAGTATCCCTACCATGGAGACAAATCCAAATGCAGGGACAGAGAATACCCTGCAGATAAATTGTCGAGGGTACTAAGTAATGAAAAATCCCTAGGATACATTTCTATTTAATGTTATACTCCATTATCTCTCTTCTTCCACCATTCTATCTGTCTACCATGCTCTCCTATACTCTCTTCCTCTCCCCCATCCTCTCTCAACCTCCATCCTCCGCTTCTCGCTCACCACCCTCATCTTCTGTCTCACCCCTTTCCTCATCCCCTCTCACCCAACCTTCTTCTCCTTTCACCCCTTCCTACATCACCCCCACTCATCATCTTCTCTCACCCACCCTCCTCATCCTCTCACACCCCTGCTCATCCTTTCTCTCACCCCCACTGCTTCTCCTCATCCTCTCCCCCTCTGTGTCCTCTTATCCCCCCTCCTCATCCTCTCTCACCCCCCTCCTCATCCTCTCACCCCCCTCATCATCTCACCCCCCTCCTCCTCATCCTCTCTCTCACCCCCTCTCCTCAACCCCTCTCTCCTCCCCTCGTTGCCCTACCACATTCTTCACTCCCCATCTCAATTAAAAATGCCTACCTGGCTGGCTGCAGTCAGTCCTGAGGTGGAAAATGGGAGGACCTGCACTAGAGCAGTGGCACACTCGATCGGACCGGAGGGGCATGCTCCTTTCCGGCGATCCTCCTCCTTTGCTCCCGCTGCCTTACTCTGCTCTCACTGCCCGCCATCCTCCTCCTCCTTCACATCCCTGCTCTACTCCCACCGCCTGTCGTCATCCTCCTCCACTCCCGCCACTGGCCAAAATGTTCCTAGACCTAGCACTGGCCTAGTCAGACCATTACTGTGTTTGCCTACCTGAGTCTAACTGGCTACAATACTGTAATGGTACTTACCACACTAGACTGTGTAATTCTCTTAAAACTAAATAAATCTATAATTTTCGCAAGAAGAATTGCCTTAGAATAGTGGCTACCTCCCACATTCTGATTCTCACTTTATCACTTTACCCAAACATATCTGGTACACCTAGTTATAGTAGTAACAGAATAGTAATAACAGAAAGACTTGAAATAATAAGCTTCTGTGGGTTTTTTTAAAAAGCAATCCAAGTGCTGCAGTTTTTTTTTTTTTTACATAGGATTGAAGCGAAGCTGAACCCCATTAATTTCAGCTCCCTTGCAGGGATCCCCTGCATCTAGAGATACTTACGTCCATAAGCGGTGCCGGTATCTCTTCTGTTTAAAGGTCTTGGTCATGTGGGCCAATAGGAAAATCACACCGGATGACATCATGACTTCCTATTGGCCCCCAGGATGGGGGACCTTTAAAGCCACCATTACATGAACCCCAGAAAATCTAGCCAGAGCGGCTACCGGCACCCCATAAGGAGGTAAGTATCTCTGGAAGCAGGGGGTCCGTGGAGCTGAAATCAATGTGTTTCAACTTCGGAGACCCCTTGCTTTAATGCTATGTAAAAAAAATTTAAAAAATAAATAAACTCTGCGCTTGGATTGCCTATTTAAGTGCATATTTATAGACCTATTTGGTTTTATTTAAATATAACCAGCACATGTCAAAAGTATGTAACAGATATGAGATTAACACCAAGAACATAATATTTAACAAAAACTTAACTTTGTTCTCAAAGTATTAAATGGGTTGGTGCCCAAATAAATATAACGGGGAGTGAGCTGTATAGGTCATATAATTTATTCCACAAACCGAGAAGGCAGGTTCAGCATTTGTAGAAGGGCAGATCTGCCTTTCTGCACTTAGAAAAGTGTTTGTTTCCGTCCTTTGACTTCAGCAGAACCAACAGAAGGATATGCAGTAGTCTATTCATTAAATTAAATTAAATAGCATAGATCAGGGGAAAAAGCATTAGGCCTATTTCTAGTGAGCCTATTGTATCATTTTCTGCTGCGATGCATTAGTGTAGTGTTAAAATAAAATCTGCTTATTTAAAATCCTTTTAAACAGTGTTGCAATGTTTCCTGCTGTTACAATCTGCTTTAGGATAGCAGTTATCCTTGCTGCAGATTTCAGTTAACCTTGCCACAGATACTAAGCCTGAAGCAATGCAGACTTTAAAGGGTTTTGATTATGAAGCAAAACCCTGTGGTGTCATTACAGTATAAAATCACAGCTGAACAAGCTTGGGACATCTTGGCCTTCTACTTGGAAACTAGTAATTCTGTGTGCCATACTAACTCTGCTTCATTTCACAATATCTCAGTATTCTTAGGCTATTACAGTACCATCAACCTACTAAAAAGATAAGTGAAAATACTACTGAGGCATTAAAGGATAAGTAGTTTCTATAACTTGCATGTCAGAAAAAGCTATGCTGTGTTTATGATTTTTTAAGCTATGCTGAGCCAGATTGAGGGCCTTCAATGCAATAGGGAAAAAAGTTCATATATGTCTCTTTGACATTTATTATCAATGTTGTGACAAATGACTTAACCCTTCCATGCGAAGTGCCACTAAAATATAACATTGAGACCAAACTTTTGATTTTGGTATTTCCTACATTATTTATAAGCGTATTTTTACTTAGTGTGTTGTTTGCAATGCACAAGGTTGCTGTAAATACGGTTTGTTACAAAATGGTACAAAAGGACAACAACTATCCTTAATAATTCTCTTCTAGGCTTATCATGCGTCAGACTACAATTAACTCCGCCTTTTGAATATTGTATGAAAAAATTATACAACTGGCAAGCTACTTTAAAAGAAAAATGTTGTAAATTGAGGGGGAAAAAAAAAAATATATATATATATATATGTACTGTATATGTGTGTATATATGTGTGTATATATATATATATATATATATATATATATATATATATATATATATATATATATATACATATATACACACAGTATATACTGCTAAGGAAAATTACATCATTCAAACATTTAGCTTTTTTCACAGAAATACACCCATTAAAGCAGCGGTCCTAGCAATATCCTGCATGTGTATTTTTTTTTTAAATAAATCAGTTCTGTACTGTGAGAAAATACTTGTAGCATTTTCTTTTTTTTAAAAAAACAACTTTGAAAGACAATTTTTAATGTATTCTAATGTAACAAGCATTTTTATTCCTATAGCAACCCTTAGAAAGGCACAACCCCTTCCTTCTCTGTAACAGGCTCTGGCACACCCCTTTGTGAGTCCTGCCCCCTCCAGAGCCATGCACGTGCATGAGCACAAATGTATCAGTTACTGCTGCCTGGTCACATGATCTTCCCCACAGAACTGTGCCAGAGCAGCAGCAGAAAAGGAGAGTAGCTCAGAATTAATTAAACATATACATACACACACATACATATATATACTTACACATACACACTATATATATATATATATATAGTGTGTATATATATATATATATATATATATATATATATATATATATATATATATATATATATATATATATATATAGTGTGTATGTATATATATATAACAACTGTAAATATTATTGTATGTTCATTTGCATATCTTAGACAGGTCTGCAACCCTGTCTTTCCCCATTATCGCCCAGCATACAGCGCTTCCACTGCAGCAAGGGATTCTGGGAAATGACATGAAAATGAGCACTCAGTGCCACCTTTTGTCTTAAGCTCGTGTTACACAAGCAAATCCTCAAGCCAATGCATGCTGTTTTAGACATATATATATATAGTTGCCAGGTAATACTTATTAATAATACATAACTAATCATAAAGAATGATTAATAATGAATTATTATTAATACATCATTATTGATTAATGAATAATTATTACTTAATAAAGAATAATAAAGAATTATATATTTATAAATTAAACAATATAATTAAAATAATAATTTATTAAAAAAGTTAATTATACCATTTCATACAGGAATTGAACCCAGGACCCTTTCATATGTTGGCAAGAGTTCTACCACTAGACCACAGGAGCTGTGTGATGTCATAGACAGCTAGAAATAAACTTAAGATTTAACATTGACATGTACCTTGTGTTGTAGAGGATAAATATATTTATAGGTTATGTCTTGTCATACCAAGCCTATGGTGTAGAGGTAAGAGGCAAGGCATTGATATCAGAAGGTCCCGAGTTCAATCCCTGCATGTGTTTTGTACAAAATGTATTACTGTTTATTTGAGTCTGTGTCTGGTAGTCAATAAAGCATTGAATTGAATGTTTGAAAAAAAAAAAAAACCCGATGGCACGCGAGGGCAGAGAGAGAGATGAGCACGTGGACAGCAGGAAGAGGAGAGAGAGATAGCACGTGGCGGCAAAATGGAGGATTTGAGATGCAGCTGGCAAAATTAGGCTTTCAATTCGGGAGCCATGCTCAGACCGCGTTATAACCGATTCGCGTTATAATGTGTCGCGCTATAACGGGGTTTTGCTGTATATCTATATATATATAGACACACACACACAGTATTGCTTGTCCCATGACGTAAATTGTTAGTCCAAATAAAAAAGGTATCACCTAATACTGAAGAACTCATATATTCTGCAGTGTGTGTGTGTGTGTATTTCCAGAATCCCTATCTGTGCATTTTAAGTGAAAATTTTGTCTTTGTCACAGAAATTTAATTTGAAATGGTCATAGTTACATAGTTACATAGTAGATGAGGTTGAAAAAAGACGTAGGTCCATCAAGTTCAACCTATGCTAAATTTAGACAACAGATACTTTATCCTATATCTATACTTACTTATTGATCCAGAGGAAGGCAAACAAAAAAAACCATTAAGGGGAAAAATTAATTCCTTCCTGACTCCAAGAAATGGCAATCGGATTAATCCCTGGATCAACATCCTTCCCATGTATACTTATTTGGTATATCCCTGTATACCTTTCCCATCTAAAAAGATGTCCAACCTTTTTTTGAACAAATCTATTGTATCTGCCATCACAGTCTCCATGGGTAATGATGTTTTTAATTAAAAATAAAAACACAATTTTAGTGCCAAAACACAAAGAAGTTTGACTTAGAACGCATATTTTAGCTATTTGCACTTCTATATTTATAGTAACTGAATTACTTGTGTGTGTGTGTGTTTGTTAGTCAGTGTGTGTGTGTGTCTGTCTGTCTGTCTGTGTGGTGTGTGTTATTCTTCGTGTCCTGCCCCCTGTCTCTCTTTACTCCCCCCACCCCCGGCCTTCTACCCGTCACCCTGCACCCAAATCTTGTGGCCATGTCCTGCGCCCAGCAGATTCTCAGGGCCTTCACGTTGCCAGTACTGGGTCAAGCTGGGGCCAGTTCCCTTTCTCTTTGTTAGGACCTAAGGACTAACATTGATCACTATGACCAGCACATAGTCTCGTGCCCCTAATATTCATCATCTACTGCCCGGCACCACAGCACTTTGGCCAATAACACATAACTTTCAGGTTTCACTGGATGTGCACTGAGCTCTGTCTGTGTTTCATGTTCTGTCTCGGGTTTTAAATATATATCGCCATGCTCATTAGCACTCCTCTGTGACACCTATATGCTTATATATATGTTGTGGTTATTTTGGGGGTTCAATATGAGCTTGCAGGTGTCCTGTATGTTTAACTAAAAAACCTAACATTATTTTTGCAACATTATTACCCCTTGGAGACTGGGCAAAAAAAACTAGCAAACAAGCAAAATGAAGGGGAAAAAACGCAAAAAAAGTTTTGCATAATTCTAATGGTAGTGTGGGATATGAGCTAACCTTACTCAACGCTTTACTGGTCATCTCCAAGATGCGAAGGTGAGGGTTAGCAATGTTGCTAAGTACAGGTAACCATGGCAGAGGTGTTGAATGCACTGCCCCTGAGATTATACACAAAGCAGTATTTAACTGTTATAGTAAATCATGCGTCTTATGACCAGCACCACACAGATATACAGTACTTTTCTGCAAGGTAACACAGGGCTAGAGTAAATGTTTGAAGTATCTGCACTCTGGCTCCCCCTTTTGAACCACCAGCTTTGCTATCAGACTGTTTCATGTCTTCACCTTCGCAGATATCCTCTGTAGATGGTTTCTGAATGTCAATATCTGGCCTAGAGTCACTCCCAAGTTTCAGGCATTGAGGTGTATGTTAAGCACATTAAAGATGTTTGCATGGTAAAGATAGAAATGGGGCTTTCTCGAAGCTCAGTGTTCTCACACTTTATAGAATAAAGGCTTGCAGCGAAAAGATATGAATTACATTAAAATTCAACTTTGTAATTTACTAAATTTCATAGAATTTCTATTATGGAGAGAACAGAAAAACCGTGTACAAGCTCAAGGTGGTCCGGCAAAGAATGCTTTTAAAGCATAATCATAAATGCAATAAAAAGGAGCTGACACCGGATATTGGGGAATGATGGGTTAAGCAGTGATTGTATGATAACGGATGACTGGGGGTAACAAGAGGGGAGCACAACAGGGACAGAATGATGTGATATTTAATCACGTAGTCCCGTAGTCCCGTAGTCCCCATAGCCCCGGCTAAGCCCGGTGTGGAGTAGCTTCTACTCACGATCAGACACCGTCTTGATCCCCCTCCTTCCAGCTGCTTCCCAGACGCTGCCAGAAGCGTCTCCCGTTTGGCCTCCGGTGGTGTACTGCTGCGACACACTTTATTCGAGCAAATACCCAGTATGTACCTGGCAGATACCTGGAATGCGCCGCTCCTCACCTCTGACAAGCCCTGTTGCGTTTGCCTTCCCAGCCATGGTTCATGCCTGGCTGACGGGCGGCTGATCTGTTAAATGATAATGATTAGGATTTAATAGGCTGCAATGCTTCGCGTGTCTACCAGATGGCATAAATTCATGAATTGTAATGCAGTATATATATATATATATATATATATATATATATATATATATATATATATATATATATATATATATATACTGTGCAGTATTGCAGCCAGCGGGAATAAAATGCTTCAATCCCTGCCTGGAAAATAACGCAATGCACTCGGGCAGAAAACAGTCACAAACCTCAATACACCCGAGTATACCCGAATTCGTGGGACTAGCCGAGCTCGAATAAAGTGTGTCGCCAGTGTAGCAGATCCTCTCAGAAGACAGCAGAACAGGGTAAGGATCAGATGAAAAACTGCTCCAGGAAAAAAGGTAAGGCACTCACCAGCAAAAAAGGGGTAAAAATCAAATTTATTAAACTACATAAAAAACAAAGAAACAAACAGTGCTAGCTACTCTCCCACGCGTTTCACGCCCACTGTGGCGCTTTCTCAACTGCGGTCTGTAGAGAGCGGGAGCGGCGGCCGTGGTTTGAGCGGAGGGGGGGCGTGGTTTGAGCGGAGGCACCCGCTACTCCCCCCCCCTCCCTCCACGGGCTCGGTCTCCCGGGCTGCAGGAGGGAGCTGCTGCGGGCCTGCTCTAAGGTAAGCAGCTCCCGCTCCATCCCCCCTCCCCCTCAAATGCCCTCCTCACACACGCTGATATACACACGCTGATATATACACACACACACCACCGCCTACCTTGTGGAGGAAGATCTCTGACAGCTCCTGCTCCCGCCCCTGATAGGCTCATTAGCGCACCACGTGATGCGTCACCGCTCGGGATCACAATTTTCTTGCATCCCCTGCCGGCTGACGCATCACAGCGCGTATTGAGCCATGCAGTGAGGGGGAACTGGGACCGGGTCAAGAAGGATACCCCTGCTGGTGAGGAACGCACCGCCGGGCGCGGCAGGACCAAAGCCTTATTTGTGTGTTTGGGGAAGCGGGCTTATTTTTGTGTGTGTTTGGGTAGGGGGACTTATTTGTGTGTGTGTGTTTGGGGAGGGGGGCTTATATTGTGAATGTGTTTGGGGAGAGGGGCTTATTTGTGTGTATGTGTGTTTGGGGAGCGGGCCTTATTTGTGTGTGTGTGTTTGGGGAGCGGGCCTAATTTATGTGTGTGTTTGGGGAGGGGTGCTTATTTGTGTGTGTTTTAGAAGGGGGGGTGTGTAAGAGAAAATGGGGCAAGGGTTTCTCGCAAGGCCGCCAACGTGTGGGGAGCTCCAGTGGAAACCTAGTTACTGGGCCCTGGAAAAGCTGTCTGTGCCCCTGTCTGTAGGTTCCCCCCTTTCTCTTCCACAACCCCCCCTCTTTCACTCTCATCACACACTTGTCGCTCTCTTTCTCACTCATCACCCTCTTTCTTTCCATACACTACACTTTCCCTGTCCCCCATTTCTTTCCCCATACCCAATCTTTCTCCCTATACTACCCCATTCTCTCTCTCTCTCTCTCTCTCTCTCTCTCTCTCTCTCTCTCTCTCTCTCTCTCTCTCTCTCTCTCTCTCTCTCTCTCTCTCTTTCTTTCCCTCCCCCATCTCACTCATTCTCACCCATTTTCTCTCTTATTTACCCTCACTTTTCCATCCCCCTACTCTCCCCCTCTCATTTCCCCCCTCTCCTACTTTTTCCACCTCCTCTCTCACTCTTTCCCCCAATTTCACATGATTCCAGCTCTCTCACTTCTCCCTCTCTAGCTATGTCTCCTCCCCTTCATGCCTTACCAGTGGAGCGAGGGTGCGGGATTTGTCCGTGCCCTACCCGGAACCTGGGGCAGGGGTTCACCAAGGCAACTGATATCAGAAGTTGGTCCCAACGTCCGGTGGGACATAACTTCTGTGTTCGGGTCGGTAGAGCGGGTCCCCTCTGCTATCGAAAACCAGATGTCCCTGTGCTCCCCTAGGATGCCATATACAGAATTAAACAACGGCTCCTATGGAGCTCAGGAAATGATCTGAACTGCTGAGGGAAAGAAATGGAATGACTTCCCTTCCGTCCCGTCATCAGTGATTGAGCGATCACCTGACTGTGAGTGTTGGAGGGTCCGTGGCACTCGAAAGGGTTAAATAACGCAAAGCTGTCTATAGAGTACTTGGTTATAAAAAAAAAATTAGAAAAAATAGAAGACGGTTACTTCAGATAAAGGAAAAATCTAATTAGGAAACTACATGAACAACATATATTTTGAAGCCAAATAGACTAATGCTACTATGTTCTGGTATTAATGTGTTGTACTCTTTATCATAAAGATGTGTGACTATTTTACAGTACTGCAAATAGGACTTTACATTTTATTTCAGAAGGTCTCAGCGGGCTACAGTATGTGTTAAGCAGATTGGTACCAAATTGTTATAATGGCATGTAGCTCATCAGTAGTTTAACAATGCTTCATAGCTTTTAAGTTTGATACATTTGATGTATGTTTCTCAGGCAGACGAGCTTCATGCCAACTCAGAACTAGTCATTTAAATATTGTAACAAAGCAGAGCAAATGTACTTAAAGATATTGTCAGGATCAGGGTTGATGGAACTACCGAGGATCTTTGAATCGCCAGACAGAACGCACAGAGGTTTAACAAACCAGAGTTTATTTAGCTGGAGCTAACAGTGAAATCACACATAACATACACGCACAATTATACAGGACCGGTAATCTGGGACAATGGGGAACACCTAATCTCAATAGGTGCAAGGTGCTGCCGTAGCTGGCTAACATCCTGGAGTCCCCCAATTACGGAACAAAAAAAGTGTTTTGTTTTGCGCAATTAACCACAGCTTTGAAACAGGCTTGCAGGCTCATGGCCAGGCAGGGAAAAGACACAGACTTTACCCAGGCTGTATGTACGCAGGTAACCTGATCACGTGGGACACAGGACTGAGGTATAGGAACTCAAGGAGAGCGAGCGGCCCAGGGACAAAGGGAATTTATACCCTATCCTAATTAGCAGGATGCCTGGCAGTCAGGGCAACACAAAAGCTTCCACACCCGCCAAGGTTCCCAAGTGTGAAAGATGTTGCACACCGCCCGGAAAGGTGTCACGAGCATCTTATTTTTAACATGGTGACTGGATACACACTGGGGACACATAGGAGAACTGCAGGGTACATAGGAATGCATTGTACACATACAGAATACATTACTGCTGTACGGAATCCTGCACAGGCAGGGGAAATGCATTACAAGCATAGGAAACACATTATAGGCATACAGTACACTAATTATTATTATTATTATCATTTATTTATACCGGGCCAACATATTCCATAGTGCTGTACAAAATAGGGTTGGAGGACGAAAACAATAAAATAATGACCGTAAACTTACATTGTTACAGTAGGTGAGGAGAACCCTGCCCCAAGGAGCTTACAATCTATACGGAAGGGTTAACATAAATCTACAAGGGGGGTGGTACATTAAATGAACAGAGGTTATACATTCAGTTTACAGACAATTCATGGACAGTTGGAGATAATAAATGATTATCAGAATTATAACAGAGTATCTCTAACATCAGCGAATGGCTGACCCCCCTTTGGGGAGACTTATGTGGGCTCATATCAAAGAAGTCCTGAGGTGAAATGATAGCAGCTGGAAGCAAACAGACCCTCCCAGCAAACATCCAGGGGCGGGGGTGAAGGTGATGATCTCCAGGTTTTTTAAGCTGTCTGTCCTTTCTTGAGGTAATTAACCCTGTCCACGCTGGCTTAGTGAACAGGAGTAGTGAAAGGGAGGCATGGTGAGCTGACCCTCTTTGGGAGCCGTCTTTGGGAAGACGCATGTGGTCTCATATCAAAGAAGTCTTGAGGTGAAGGTATGGGGAACACATGTTGCTACATAAGGAAAAACATTAGCGCCCCACGTCACAGATATATTCTAACTAAAAATAACCGTAATGTGCCATTCTTTAAAAGCATTTATCTACTTGCTTCATCGGTAACCTATTTACCAGCAGGATTTTTGACACAACAGAGATGGGTGAATGTATCAAAATATTTAGTAATTGTTTACTTAATATTTGTATCACCGACTAATATTTGCCTTGGTTGTTTTTTGTTAAAAAATGTATGTGAATGTATGCAATTCTGCCGGTGGCCACTATTCACACTAAACAGAGAGAGACAGACAGAGAGAGAGACAGAGAGAGAGACAGAGAGAGAGACAGAGAGAGAGACAGAGAGAGAGACAGAGAGAGAGACAGAGAGAGAGACAGAGAGAGAGACAGAGAGAGAGACAGAGAGAGAGAGTGTACACACCGGTGACTATGTAAGAATTCATAGTAATAATGAAAATAATAATATATTTTTTTTCAAGGGGCCAAATATAATTGACTAAAACTGTAACATATGACTAAATCTGCACTAATGTACGATGCTGCTTCTGGTCAACCTTGGATGCAAATGCGTACAACTGTGCCATTTTCATCACAATCCAAAATGCATATATCATACAGTAGTACAAAAATAATCATGTTATTTAATGTTTGCACACAGCTATTAACCTAATGTCTTCTATTATAGCAAGAAAGTTTTCATTTTGACATTGAAAAAATGTTGTGTGTAACTAGTGAGGCGAGAAGACAAATGTTAGTGGGAATCCAGTCTATCGCTAATACTACACATAGAGATAATGTAGTGGATCGGATACTTTAGAGTAATTAAAAATCTAGAAGGACACAAATGGCTTTTTAATTTTCTAATATGAAAATTAATCATGGGATAAATGTTCCTCAGTTTATGCCACAAGTGAGAAGAAAATCATTTCCTCCTTATACAATCATTTTTGTAAATTGAGATCAATGAAATTCTTCCAACAATAGCAAGAAATCAATGGGAAAATAGCACATCATTCATGGCCATCTTGTGAATTATAGTTTCGCTGACAGTAATCGGTAGGGTATCCATGGTCTGCAATACAATTTCTTGTAACACATTTCCAGATAATGCCTGTAGATCCATGTCTAATGTAACTAAGAGCGATCTGTTTTTCTTGGCCACATCAGCCTATGTTTGATTTTATGCAAATAGTGTAATCAAGCAAATGGTGAAGGAGGTGTTGTCACTGTTAATAGCCGCTCACCAAGCAGAGACCACGAAGGCAACATACTTTATATAGAAACATGTTGATAATGATAAGTGCTGGAGAAAGTGGGATTTTTTCCATTTAGTTTTGATTTTGCATCTATGATTGCTAATATATTTTACTACAGAAGTTGTATGTAATTCTTGTGGGTGTATTAAAATAGATAGCGCTCACAAATGATATCAGATGAAAAAGTAATGCTTTAATAAACATATTTTTGCCACAAATATTGGGACTAATAAAACAGCAGATTTTAGTTTGTTTATTTTATTTTTTGCACCTTGCATTTTATTGCCAAAGTTTCTTTCTAGAGGTACAGGACTATTATTTTAAAAATATATAGATTAGGTGTTAATATGTCTATTATATAACATAACGATGTTGCATTATGTCTGGTCGATATCACCTTGCGTATTCTTATGGCATCCTCCCCCGTAACGCACGCATTAAAAGTTTGCGCGTGATTTGCTCATAATGTGAAAAAGGGCAGAACATGGAATTTTAGCGCTGTCTGCAATACCGGGCAGAAACACAAGCGGGCGATCGCAAGCTGTTGTGCCATTTAACAAAGGAACATACATACTTTTTATATGGGCTGATAGACACCTGCTTTCAGAGATTGAGCCGCATGCTCAGTAGCATTCAGTGTCCACCATAGGCAAAGACAAACACTTTGCCATTTGTCGGACATGCACTGAACTGCAACCACACAAATACTAATTCCGTTTGGCAACTAAATAAACTGGGACGGAGCAGGGAAGGCACGCCGCGGAGAGGCACAACCCCCACAGAAAACCAACGGACTGCTTACGGAGCGTCATTGGAGGCTGATAAATAAATGTGTACAACTATTAACCAATTAAACAACTGGTCAAATTATTGTCTAAGTTACCAAATCCTGTCAATCTACTCATTGCATTTCATGAACATGTGTGTGTTCTTTAGTTAATAACTGGTAAACCAAGCAGGCATGGTTCTGCTACAGCAAAGTATATGGTAACCTTGATATTTATAAGACTAGTAGGTTTGCAGTAAAGCAGTAAAGCAGTAAAGGTTTTCAGTAAAGCAAAAATCATAGAGGCATCCAAAGAAAAGTCATATGAATGTGCATCATTTGTTAATTGGTGAGTTGAGGTAGAGTTGCGGTAGAAGTTTATTTTTTGAGAAAACTAGATTCTTTTGCAGGTAGTGATAAAGATTAATAGAACAATATGATAGTTCTTCTTTACAGGCTTTCAAGACTTTACTATCTATAAAGAGGGATCTAGGTACTTAATAATTTTGTTATACCAAGCAACTCTGTCCCTCTCTTTTCAGTCTTAACTGATATCACAGAAACATAACTCACTTAGAAGAAATGGATACACAGGGCTTCCTTTATCAAAGTCTCCCAGCTGCAAAAGTAGGGCAACAAAACTGCACCATATTTATGAAGGAAGGAATATTCAAATAAAATAAATGTGATTTTCTTATTTGATAAATCTGGTTCACTATGTTTGCATTGGGTTTGCTCTAGTTTTGCAGCTTGGAAAATTTGATAAATGACCCTCAAAGTTGATAAGAAAAGTAGTGTAAAAAAAAAAGGAATATATATATATATATATTTAAAAAATGGTTATAGTAAGACAGCCTTCATTTCCCAATACTGATATTTATGTCGAGTTCCAAAACTGTCCCTTTGGCGGAAAAAGCTTTGGATACAATTTGATGTCATATCTCATGTTTTAATCAGGATTTATGAATGGGAGATACATCAATATCACATCTACAAACTTGACCCCAACCTCTGCCTGCATATCTTGATCTTGCATTCACACATAATTGTGTGTATATCTGATCAGCAATGGTAACATTTTGAAACATTCCTTGCAGATACAAATAATCCCCAGAACCACTGATCTTATCAGTGGAAAAGACTCTATTAAGCAATAGTTTGAAAATATGACTGATTCTGCCATAGATCTTTTTAATCATATTCTTACAGTATATAGCAGTGAGAATGATCTCCATTAATACAAAATTTCAAGGCTAGTCTTCACTTTACGGAACATTCTCCTACTGTCTCATTGTTCTTCCTATTTACCACTTAGATTGTAAGCTTTTTGGGGCAAGGACTGCTTTTCCTAATGTTACTTTTTTTGTCTCAAGCAGCGTATTCCCACTATTTGTTATATTATTATGGGGAAAAGGGGTTAACTGCTGTACACCATATGGTCAAAATACTTTCTTAATTACCGGTGCTCTTGTACTGAGAGGTAGCTGGAGACCCAAATACAGTAGTATCAGCAAACAAGAATGACACAAGGCACTTCAAATTTTCAAATGCTGAATTTAATGAGCCAAAAAGATGACGTTTCAACCCAAGATGGTCTTTTTCAAGTGATGAATGGCTGTACAAGCTGATGAAAGCCATTCATCACTTGAAAAAGACCATCTTACAGATGCAGTGGGCATATTGGAACATTTACCTAGTTTTGCCGGGGCAGACTAATGGCCCATCGGATTAACACAGTGGCGGTCCCTGCTGTGTGAGTCCTACCGGGGTCTGCCTGTCTGTAAGAGACGCGCAGTAAGAGAGAAGCTGAATCAGTCACTCTAACTGCGCACCACTCACAGGCGATCGCGGGGGTTTTATTTAATTTTAAACATTACAGTAATTAAGCAGGGGGTCTCTGGAGCTGAACCGCATTAATTTCAAGTCCGGTGACCCCGTACTTCCCGAGATACAGGGCCCGTTATGGGGTGCCGGTATCTCCTATGCATGGAAATGTCCCGTGTCACGGGATCAGGACATTTCCATGCATAGGAGATACCGGCACCCCATAACGGGGCCTGTATCTCGGGAAGTAGGGGGTCACCGGACTTGAAATCAATGCGGTTCAGCTCCGGAGAAAATTCAAAGTGCCTTGTGTCATTCTTGTTTCCTGATTACTAGTATATTATTATGGCACATGTATGACTGCTTTGAAGCGCTACTGTATGTATATGGATGTTGCTATATAAATTAAGATATGCATACGTACATGGAACATTCTCCAGTGTGATTTTGTGGAGTTAGCACTTTATTTTCATTTGTAAGCTTAATGAGGTAATTTCCCAGCTCCTGAAGCTAACATGTATTAAGTAAAGTAAAAGAGACAGTGCTTTTTACACTTTTTGGAAGTGCGTAATGTAATTTTGAGATTGATCTTTATAATCACAGCACATTTTAGTATATTCAATTGACAGAAGCTTCACACTTGTTTAAATGTCTCAGTGTAGTTTATCATTATTTGCTATGGGCATACTTTTATAGAAATCTCTGATTTATCCAAAATATATGAATTTCTTTGATATAATAATTATTTCCTGTCCCCCCATCCTCCCCCTGATATTAATTCTTTGTGTGCAAACATTCCACATGCACATTTCTGAAAATGCGCATATAAAACAGTAAGTTGCAAAAAATATTTAATAATATATAGTCCTGAAATATATCAATCAATATAGTTGCTGAAATAAATCATTACATCATTGTAATTAATATTTGTGTATGTTTTGATAATGAGATGTTTTTCTGATATTCCCAACCAGAATTGTGGGTAAACATTTAGAAAAGTGGGGATATACTGTAACAGGAAATAGAAAATTTACCTGTTGTTACTTAAATGTGATTGATTATACATTTGAACTATAGGCTCAGATAATACTCAGAAAGTAATGCCTTGCCAATGGTAAAAAAAAAAATATTATTTTCCAACAGAAAGACTCTAATTTACTGTAGCTAAGAATTTTCCGTTAATTGTCTTTATAATAATAATAGCATGATCTTTTATAGCGCTGCTAGTTGTATGCAGCGCTTTACATATACATAGTTTACAATCTATGTTTTTGGTGCCTGAGGCACAGGGAGATAAGGTGATTTGCCCAAGGTCACAAGGAGCCGACACAAGGAATTGAACCAGGCTCCCCAGTGTCTTTACTCACTGAGCCACTCCTTAGAACAATGAAGGTTGCTGTACATTGAAGGGTTTATGCCATTTTGTCTGAACAGTCTAACATGATCACACTATGAAGTTTACCAAACACAATGGCAAAAAAAAAGTTTGATTTGAAGGTTTTAGGTCTACTGAAAATAATAATACTACATCATAGCATTTGCTACTTTTATTTGGGATAATTGTTTTTAATATACAGGGTGTCGCTGTTTTATCTTCACAACATCAATTAGACATTAACAAATAGAGGCATCTTCTCTTATCTGTAATATATTGCCCTTGTGGGCAAGATTTGATAACAATTCTGAAAGGATAGAAGTGTGCTTGATAATCCCGAAGGCCTTTAATGACATGAAATGAAACATTTCGAAAGGTGAAGAGGTAATCTCTCACTGTTTAGAAACTTTGTAATTGTTTGTTATTATGAAATGACCTCATATTGCATTTTTCTTTCAGCATTGGCAACATTTACGCCACACCAATTTTTGCTGACTGCCTGCACGGTCGTTGGCTGTACAAACAGTTCCCAGGTCACCTTGCTCACAGCACAGCTGCCACCAGATTATGTATTTCCCCCAATTCTAACAGTTTTGGATTCTTCAAGTATATATGTCCAGTAAGTAACAATTGGTCTGTCTTTTTTTTCTTTCTAATCTTTGGTGAACTTTTCTAAATAACATTAACGGTGATTTAAATGGGTGATGCCCCCAAACAGAGCTTAAAAAAACACTAGAGATTAAATCACTCATTGGAAATTGTAATATTCTCCTAAGAAATCATACAATACACCATTAGTCAAGCAATGGCAACGCAGCCGACCATCTTAAAGTATATGCAAAGATCGTTGATTTATTTCAGCTTATAAAATAAAGGAATGAAAATCATAAAACCTTGTTGACAGGGCTTGATTTAAATTAAAAATTAAAAATGAAACCTGTGTGTTCTACTGTCAATGTATCAAGTTATTTTCCCCCTATTACTCCCCTCCCCTATTAATGATCCTATTATTTCTGACGTGGCAATGCGGATTAATAGGGATTGTTACAGTAGGTTGAATAGAATGGGTGAAATTCTGCATATAATATAATCCTCTCCTTTTGGTAGTTTTACTTGCTGCAAAAACTTGACATGCTTCTAGTTACCAATAAACTTTCTGGCAAACATATGTGCATTAATAGTAGGAAAATGTAACAGTTCTTTTGTAGCAAGGAAAAACCTATGTATTAAAGTTATACCGGTATTACAGGAAGTCAAGGAAAAACCTATGTATTAAAGTTATACCGGTATTACAGGAAGTCAAGGAAAAACCTATGTATTAAAGTTATACCGGTATTGATAGTTATTTGATATACAGTAAACCTTGAAAAAAATTTAACTTAATAAATTGTGAGAAATAAATATAAGTGCATACTGTATTTGCTGTACATTTCTCTTTATCAGGTTCACCAAAACTGAACCACTTGTAACCATTAATAATCTTAAAGACTGGAAAATGTATCCTAACCATCCCACCATGCGTTCACATGGCTTTTATGAGCCAAATTGTTACATATGCCTATAACATATATTATCACTTACTGTGCATGCAATGTCTTGTATACAGTATAATGTATAACCTTGCTCACTTAATGTACTGTAACTATGTATTTGTAACCATGTATGTGTCATGATAACTATATGCCCAGGACATACATGAAAACGAGAGGTAACTCACAATGTATTACTGTACTTCCCGATAAAACATTTTATAAATAAATAAATGACTGTAATGTTCCCTCAGAAACAGAAGCATAGTGGACCTATTTAAAGTTTGACTTAATATATCAAGATATTCCTATTTATTAGGGCAATCATCTCTGATGGAGGTATAAAGACACAAGCAGTAGGTTTTTCTAATCTATCAAAAATGACACTGCTGTTTCTATTATTTCATGAACATTTGGCACACATTTTCACAAAATATTAAAATACCCTATCTTATCTTTTAAGGGTGGTGGCGGGGGATAAAATAAAAGGGTGTGGACACATTTGTAATAAATGTGTGGCTATTATTAAGTTCTATTTACACAGTAGGCCATAATTACTAAACAGTCTTCTAGCATAAGACATCTTCCGGCTGGGGAGAACACTTTAAGTTTATAGCCATTCAAGACAGTGGGCTACAAGGTGTCTTATGACACAGAACGGGTAGAAAAGGGGAAATGTCCTCGGGCGCGTCACTCTGCTCCCAGCTCCACGACGTATGTTACGTGAAAAATAGAAGAGAAAGGGGAGGGCCACAATAAAAAACAACTCCAAGTTATACACACTTCTTATTTTTAGAGTGGGAAGGGAGGGGTGGTAGGGGAAAACAGGGGAAGAATGATATTGAACACACTTTTAGGGTAGAGACACACTCACATGGAATTTCTAATATCATGAGCTGGTATTCTCGCCTCAGCATGTAATGACATAGGTTGTAGATGAGGAAGTGCCCTCTGGTATCTTCCTTGACAAAAAATAAAAGGGAAAAACAAAATAGTGTAATACAATTTAATTAGACAATGGGTGCATGAGATTTAAAACTTACAAGCGACCGATATTTTCAAGCATAGAAAGGAGATGTCGCCGGGCTCCACAGTATATCCCTCTCTGGGTTGCAGTGTTGCTTCTCGGCTGATCCCTGCTGGCAGAAGGTCTTTGTATCTGTATATGGGGATAATTCTGGCTGCAGTATGGATACTTAAGGCCCGTGCACAGGCTATGTTCTCCTCCGGCCGCCTATCTCCTCCACAGATGTAGTCTTCAGCTTCGTTACTCCGTTGCGCGTGCGCATGCGCAGACGGCTAGATGCTGGGCCAGGATACAGGGAAAGAAAACTCCTCGCTACGGTGGCTTGGAAGGACCAAAAAACGTCAGACGCGTTTCGCCAATGCTTCCTCAGTGACGTTGCTGAGGAAGCATTGGCGAAACGCGTCTGACGTTTTTTGGTCCTTCCAAGCCACCGTAGCGAGGAGTTTTCTTTCCCTGTATCCTGGCCCAGCATCTAGCCGTCTGCGCATGCGCACGCGCAACGGAGTAACGAAGCTGAAGACTACATCTGTGGAGGAGATAGGCGGCCGGAGGAGAACATAGCCTGTGCACGGGCCTTAAGTATCCATACTGCAGCCAGAATTATCCCCATATACAGATACAAAGACCTTCTGCCAGCAGGGATCAGCCGAGAAGCAACACTGCAACCCAGAGAGGGATATACTGTGGAGCCCGGCGACATCTCCTTTCTATGCTTGAAAATATCGGTCGCTTGTAAGTTTTAAATCTCATGCACCCATTGTCTAATTAAATTGTATTACACTATTTTGTTTTTCCCTTTTATTTTTTGTCAAGGAAGATACCAGAGGGCACTTCCTCATCTACAACCTATGTCATTACATGCTGAGGCGAGAATACCAGCTCATGATATTAGAAATTCCATGTGAGTGTGTCTCTACCCTAAAAGTGTGTTCAATATCATTCTTCCCCTGTTTTCCCCTACCACCCCTCCCTTCCCACTCTAAAAATAAGAAGTGTGTATAACTTGGAGTTGTTTTTTATTGTGGCCCTCCCCTTTCTCTTCTATTTTTCACGTAACATACGTCGTGGAGCTGGGAGCAGAGTGACGCGCCCGAGGACATTTCCCCTTTTCTACCCATACTCATACAGAGGTTGGTGAATAACCTCTGAAAGACTCAGGCAGCGGAATCATTCTGTGGAAAGGACTGAAGCCATACCTTGAATAGTAGGCAAAAAACTTTTTTGGCGCGAATTTTCTCTTTTTTTTTAATTTATGACACAGAACCACTTAGGAAATATGGGCTAATATGCTGTTTTCTGAATTTTCAGGTGGAAAGAACCAAAGGCAATCAATGGAATTCTTGAACGTTATATACTACTTATTACAAGCAATTTGAAGAATATACAGAGTTGGAACGTCATCTACAATAGCAATGAACTGTTCTTAGATTATACCATCAGGAAGCTATTTCCTGGTACTAAATATTTCATAAAAATAAGTGTAAGTTTTAAAGACCTTTGATTGTAAAGTGCATATTTCATTATAAATAAAAGTTATATATTTTTTCTATAGCTTATGCTCTTAAAATTTAAACCCAACTACCTGCAGTGTGATTTATTGATTGCCTTATGAAGCCTGTAGACTTAAATGTTGTAATGTTGATATAACATATAGCACTATCAGTACATTATTCAGGAGTCCCGACTCCCTCTTAAAAAGTAGGTGCATTTTATTTGTTTTTTTATTTTTTGACACTATTTTCTAGAATTGTTAAAATATTATCCATGTATCATTTAGAAATTATAATGCATGGATCAATGTAGTAACAAAAGAGGGAGAGGGAGCAGCAGGTATGATACCTTTTATTGGAGCAACAATTAGTTATGTTACAAGCTTTCTAACCTCTCTGCGTCCTTCATCAGGTTTGGATCCTTGTATAAGCCTATGGCTTAGCTTCACTGAACTTTGATATGTCTCGTGTTAATAGTATATATATATATAAAAAAAAAAAAATTACCGCCACGTACTAAATGTTTAACATTTAAATAACACAGTGAAAACTCTAATTTTATTGCAGCTATGAGTGTGGGCTAATTGTAATGCCAAGATAGCTACATTAACCAGCATGTAAATGCGTATTCAACACCAGTTACATATTTAAGTGTTACATTTAATGACCAAATCGCATGTAAGTATGCTAATGAAAAATGAACTCACTAAACTCTGAAATCTAGTGATATCGGGCCAAAATATATTGCCAGTTTTTAACACCTACCGCACAGGTGTGGTTAGGCCGCTCCTGCTTATGTATACAATGGTTATTATGTACAGAGTGACAAGAGAAGACTAGCCAACCTACAATTAATAATAAAAATGCATATTAGCAATGTTAAACTAAGCGGGTAATAGTATATACGCCAAAATGGCCATTTAAGTTGTCCTCAGAATTTCCGTCCAAAAAGATAGCATAGGGATTTGTTAAAAAAAAAAAAAGGAGAAGCCTATTACATAAGTGATAAAAAAGTGATATATCCAACCCCTCCCCCCTCCACACACACACAAGTGCTTTGCTAGTGCTTATTAATGCAGATTTCTATGCGTTCATGCTTACAGTATTTGAATTGCTAGCGTTATTTCACTCGGAGTAACCGCTTTTTTGGTGTATGCAAATGGATTGAATATTGCATCCCTCTTATGAATCCGTAATTTTTAGCAACTACCACTAAAGAAAATATTGCTGCAATTCCAATTTTTTATAACCTAAATGATTAATGCAGCAATATCATCCTTTAGTATATCTAGGCCTATACGTTTCATTTCAGTTCCAACACAGCAAGAAGCAGTGCCACAGTTTTTGGTCTTGTGGTTATTCTGGTCATTTGTATCAAAGAGAAACTGAAGTGCAAGATCTTATAAAATACTGCAGCACTGAAGCACACTCACCTTCAAAAGCTCAGTGATGGATGTACAGTAATCCATTTTGTTTTACAATACTTTATTACAATATGTAATGTGATGATGTCATCAGGGGCATTTATCAAAGAAAGCCCAGATCGTTTTCATAGTACTGTGCAGTGGTATTGTATTGTTCACTTTGCATAGTTAAGAATGCACAAGATTATGTTTAGAAACCATGAAAGCATTACAAATATGATTCTTTCTTTTAGAAAATGTAAAAGCATTACTTTCCCACTTTTACTTTAGGTAGCGTTTTTCTCCCAGTGGAACTAAATGCACATCACAATTACAATGTAGAACGCAATAAGCAGACACAGCCCCTGCCCAGATGAGTTTACAATCTATGTTTTTAGTGCCTGAGGCACAGGGAGATAAAGTGACTTACCCAAGGTCACAAGGAGCTGGCACTGGGGATTGAACCAGGTTCCCCTGTCTCAAACTCAGTGTCATTGCTTGAGTATGAGTCTTACATTCAGAGAATGTAAAAGCATTACAGATATGATTGTGTACATTCTGGAATTTGGGAAATGAAGGAAAGTTAACATTTGTAATGGGATTTATTCCAATAGTAGTATGTTTGACGCTATAATTTTAAATGTGCTAGTTTGGTAGAGTATTTGTATAAACATTCAAAATGTTTTTGTGTTATTTTTTTAAAGGGCTTTCACAACATGCAGTGCAGTATGTGGATTAAATTGTCAAATTACATGAAGCATGAAAGTTTTTACTTATGTTGTACAGAGCTTTCCCATTACTTAGAAATCTATATATGGGTATTTGTTTTGATGAATACCATACAAAATATTCTGTCCTTGATTATGAATAAATTTACATTTATGTAGATAGCATGCATACATTTATTCTACTTCATATGCACTTGAATTTTCTAAATATATTCCCAGTTATCACTTGAACATTAAATTGTAAAAAATGTTTCAGGCAATTAAAAATTAGGCAAAAATTATTCAATACAATGCACACTATCATCTGCATATCCGTTGTGCCTAATCTTTAGATTGCAAAGGTAATGCTTAGTATAAATCAATCTAGCATTTTACCTTATTTCTGTGTCTAAAAATATATTTGATGGCTCCTAGTGAAAATTCATTAATTTAAATGCTGTGGGGTCATTTAAAGATCACAGCACAGTCTTTATTCAACTAAGCAAGTCTCAGAAGCAAAAATGTTCTGCAGTCAATAAGAGTAAAAAGATCCTACAGCACGTTTTCTGGTTCTCCACAGCTGAGCTCTCTATAGGGAATTAGATTTCCCCTCATTCACCTAGATCCCAGAAAATTCTCCACCACATTGCGAACAAGGGGCTAAATCACATTTTTTTGTCTCCTATTGCTTTCGTTATATTGTATTGTCATTTGGAGCCAGCTTTGTGTTTCTTTTTACTGTTTTGATATTCATTCTATGTCAGCTTTCCTTGTTTTCTTTTCCTTCTTGTATTTAATTAATTTATTCTTTCATTCTCTCAGTTCTTAACCTCCAAGTTTCCAATCTGCCATCTCTCCTTGTAATGTGTTTTTCTTTTATTTAATTTTCACTAATGTAGGTACCCTTGGGTGCATAACTAGCTTTCCAAATAAGTGCTGTTAATGAAAGTTAAGTTGTTTTCAACCCTACTGTACATCCTATGTAAAGCCTACTGGGTAGTTAAGCTGTTACTGGGTATTCAACCAACAGCAAAAATAAATATTTTACTACTTTTTTTTAAAACTTACATGAAAAGATGGCAGGTCTAAGCGGACTCAAACTTTGCCACTAACGTAGGTTCTGCACTCTCTTCTCATTGGAAAGAAAAAAGCCTACATTAATCCAAATAACAGAAGCAATTCAAATCTTCACAAATTTAGCAGCTGTAAAAAGAATATACTCACTGAATTCTATTAAGAGTTAGGAAATGTGAAGAGCACAATCTTTGTGATTTGTGTCTGCATTGTACCATGGTAAAAACATGATACTATTCCATAAGATACCTCCCTTCTGGGACACACCTTTCTGCCCATTCACTTGGATGCAGAATGTGTTGGTAAATATGCCAATGAGTACTTGATTTGCTTTTCCTCATATTTAGTTCATATAATTAAACTATGCTTTTTCTCTAAAGTATATGTATGCCCTACCTCGGCTAAATGGGTTTACTTGCTTTTAAGGCCTGTACAGAAGGAGGATGTACCACAAGTGACATCAGCAGCGCCACAACCGAAGAAAGTTCCCCAGAAGGCGTTCAAACTCCTAAAATCCAGTCTTATTCACCTGACTCTTTCAACATCTCATGGTCTAAGCCTGAGCGCCCAAATGGTAAGTGATCTCTTCCAGCCTCAAGTTAAAAAGATGATTAGTAAAGGTAAATTAATATTCTAAATGGCAGCTTATATGTGGTGCTAAATTTTTAATGCTCTTTTCAGCACATAAAATACATGAGATCGTATTATTGTCCATTGGTAGATTGTTGCATTTTAGCCCTTGGCATAATTTTAGTAGCTCAAAAGTGCTCCCTTTTGTTAGTTCTCATGAATTGCATCTTGTTTTTTCAGGATTTCTCGAACATGTCAGCAGAAACTTGTATTGACAAACTCAGAATTTGTAGTATACTAGACATTCTATATTATATTAAAGCATTGTGTGCTTGCAGTCTGTTATTTGAAGTTATTTTGCAAATGGATCTGACAAAACATTGATTTTATATTTTTTTAAATATTTTCTTTTGATGCAACTAGGTTAGAAATATTGTTTAAGATACTGAACATATATATATTATTAATTCATGAGACCTTTGCGGAAGGTAAAAAATGGAGCATTTCCCAAACCTGGAAAAAGATGGGGACCTGGACACTGTCTGACGTGGTTTTGAAAAACATCTGCAGGCAGCATTAGTTGCCTCGTGATCAGTGGGCACCGAATTTTGATTGAATGAAAGCGCCCTGGACATCTTTGCTGATCTTCCTGCCCACCTTAAGGGTTATGAGGCCACCAAAGCTGCGTTGCTGCACCATTTCAATATCACCCTGGAAATCTACTGGCAAATGTTCAGAGCCCTGCAGCGCTATTCTACTGCTTGCTTTTCTGAGCTGGTGGGGCACCTGGCATCTGTGTGCAAGCCGTGGGTTAGGGAACTGGAATTTGAAAGCTTCTTAGGGTTATTGGGTCTCATAGTTCATGAGCAATTTGTAACCCTGTGTCGACCTGAATTGAGAGAGTGGGTGTAGGACTGAGTTCCTAAGTCAGCCACAGAGGCTGGCAAACTTGCAGATTCCTACATGGCTAATAGGACTCCAGCAGTTAACAAGGGTTTCACAGGAGGAAAGGGGGATAAAACTGAAGAAACCGCATGACCTCCTCCTGTTACACCTACTAGACTTCTTTTGGCTGGGGGGTGGTTGGCCAGAAAAGACCCCGTCATAGGAGACCAGGACACAACACCTGGATCACATACACAGATACAGCAAGAGGTTAAATAAAACAAGTTTATTTTGACCGGAGTCAACAGGCACAACACAATAAATACCAAGTTACAGCATAAACTCACCAACACCGGGATTACGAGGAGAATCCTAGCTCATTAGGTGCTGGGCGCCGCTTCAAGAGGCTTACCCAGATCAACTTCCACTCTCTACAGCAGACCTGCACAACTTGTAAAGTGAGATGGGCTGAACTGCTCCAAGGAAAACAGATTCGATACGCACCTGATTTCAAAGGGTAGTTCCTAAAGTGCCAGTTGCACTGTAGCACGTTGACGCAGTGACATTTTGATAAGACAAGTGAATTTGTCTTTCAAGCTGCAGTCGTGTGACGTCAGCGTCACGTGAGCTGGTTCAGCCAATGAGGGTGAACCTGCTCTGTGACGCATTCATCACGTGCCCCGCCATGCCCAGGTCGCCTCCCTAATTTTCTGCAGCCCAGTGCACACATCGTGTCAGGAAATAGCCTTGACATATATTTTCCTAGTTCATCCTGTTCCCTTCTCTTCTTTATCTGTCCACCGGGTGTGCTGCTGTTTTCTGTCTGCTCTGGGGTTCCTCTGTCTGTCTGTCTCCTCTTGATGCTCCTCTCCTCTGTCCTTATAGTTTCCTGTTCTTCCCTTGCCTTTGTTTTGTGTCTAGACTCCTTATGCCCATACTTCTGTTCCTATTTCTGTTCTGTGTGGAGTCTTCTACTTATTAAAGGCCCTTGCTAGTAATATGGCTTGTACCTGTTTGTTTCCTGCTCCCTGCGCCCTAGTCTCAGTTTCTGCAACCCTGCCCTGCTCCTGCCTTCCTGTTGCCAACACCTGCCTGGACCCCGACGATCCTGCTTGCTGCCTGCCACCGAACCCTGCCTGTGACGCCGACGATCCCACTTGCCACCAACCTCAGCACTTGACCCCAACAATCCACGCTCCCTGCTGTTCTGGCCATCGAGGTCCTTCCCGCCCCAGGAGTCTCCCCCATGACAGAAAACAAAGGCCACTTCTGGACCTCGCTAACAGATTCATCACCTGCCTGATTCAGAAGATCCCTCCAGCTTGCGTTTGGTTGAAGATAAGTACTCTCTTGGTGTTTGGAAATTGTGGATTCCTAAAAGGCTTTGCTTCAAGTTTTTCTGCAGGGTTTGTTAAATCCTGAGAAGAGCTCCCTTTTTTTCTTTTTTTGGGAATTCCAGTTGTAATGATTTTTTTTAGTTTTCTAAAGCAAATCCTCCACTATACATATAGGGAAGACTTATTGCATTCGAAAAAGTTTTTGCTAAGGATAGAACGGTTGCTGCAGAGACCAGTGCACTTTTCTTTGATGTTTTTGCAGTGCCTGGTTTAACCCCTGCTGATCCTCATATTCACTTTTCTAAAGATCAGCTTGTATTTCCCTGCAGTACCTGGGGTCACTACTTCAGACTCCAAAAAAAAAACTTGCATTACTTTGATTTCTTTGCTTGTTATATTCTGCTGTTTTGCAGGGTTCCATTTCCAAAAGACAAACGTATTTCCATTGTTTGTATTTTTCTGTCTATGGTTTCCCCTGAAATTATTATATTTCTATCACTTACTCTAAGGTATCAAATCTAAAAGTCAGCTCTCCTATCTTTTTGTCTATTTCTGTTGTTCATTTCTATGCTTCTGCTTTAAAGACACATTTCCTCTTTCCTGGTTTTCTTGGGAAGTTTGTGTTCCCCATGTCTGAAGCTATGTCTCCCACTTTGAAAACAGTCTTGAGCAATAAATGTGAACACAGTACCACTGATACTTCAGAATTTCCTAAGGCAAAGAGAAAGAAAAATAAGGGTGGCTGTTCAATTATAGTGGAAACTGCAGAAGGAATTAAGGATGACCCTTTAACCTCAGGAAAGCCTGCATTAGAAGGGAACAGAGATATGCTGCAGCCTAAAGCAACTCACAGAATCGTTCCATGGTTAGTGTAAAAAAAAGGATGCCTTTAGCCAAGGTAAAGATGCCTTAATTCAGGCACTTCAATCTGCATGGAATTAGATTGATTGCCTCTATGGATGACTTGATAAAGAGCAAGAGGCCAAGGCTGCACTACAAAAGTGTCTGTCCACAGCAATTACTAAGTGTACACTTTCCAGGAGAAAGAAATGATCAGTTGGAGAGTGGCAGGGTGATCTTGTCAAGTAAGCTTGAGAAGGCATATGCTAATTCTGCCCAGGAACAGAGTTTCATTGATCAAGTTGGCACAGTGCTGGAAACCTCTCAGAAGGAAGTTCACAGGCTTAGTACAGAGCTGGAAGCCTCTAAGGAGAGGAGTTGCCACTTTAACACAGAACTATGTTCAATGAGAGAGATTTTTGAAGGGTTAAATATTGGTTTTGAAACTGTAACCCAATGTACAAGAATCTCTATGTCTGAGTCAGTGAAGGAGAAAAAAGACTCCATGAATTAGAAGAGGAGAATAAACAATTGGCCCAGGAAAAGTTAAACGTACAGGCAGCACTACAGAATGCAGAGAGAGAGAGTGCTGCAAGAAGAACTTCTCTCTCTGAAGCAGCGCACACAAGAATAAAACATACTGCAGAGCCAGCTGCAAGAATTATTTGTGAGTTTTCAGGACACCAAGGAAAAATAGGTGAATGTTGAGGAGAAGAAGCGAGTTCTGCAGGAAGAAAGTATCCAGACTGCTAACGAAGTAAAAAAGCTGCAGGAGCATTTGAGTACCCGGTTTGTCCCCAGAGAACAGCATGAGGAGTTGAAGGCCACACTGAGCATAACCAGAGCCTTGCTGGAAGAGCTAAGAGACCAGGCAACTCTGTATGAGAGGGAGCACAAGGTGATCCAGAAACTTAAGCAAGAGCTAGAGGAGCTGGGACACTGATCCAACCACAACAGTCACTACACCCACGAGAAAGAAACCTGGAAAAAGCAAGCTGCTGGGACCTTAGCAAAGGAATTGGAAGAGCTCCAAAACGTAATGAAGGATGCATGGAAGCAAGCTCAGAGCGAGCACAGTGAAGAGATGAACACCCTGAGAGGAGAATTGCAGGATGCACTCAAGAAACAGGGGTCTCTCGCTGAGGAGTGGAACTTGCAGCAAAGCCTAGACGTGGAAGAGCTAAAGCTGGCAGCTGATCACACATCCCAGCAACTCACAGCTCTGCAGGCACAATCGCTGAGTTCAAGATACAGCTCGCCAAAAAGGAAGAGAGGGAGGAGCTGTCCATCTGTCAAGTGGCCGGCCTGACACTGTGCTATGAGGCCAAAATGGCTGATGCCTGCAAATTGCTGGACCACACGGCCAATGAGAGGGCGCGGCTGCAGCTGGAGCTAGACAAGGTATGACAGGAGCACTGGCAACTGCATGTCAGAAATGGAGAAAAGGAAACAGATTTGGGCCTTGCTCTGAGTCAGCTGGGAAATGTGGAATCGCGACTCAACTCCAAAGAAGCTGAACTGGCAACTGTACTGAGTGGGAAAATAAATGCAGAAGGACAGCTTCAAGAGCTGAAACCTCAAATAACTGGTCTTAAATGCTTTTTAAGTGATACCACGAAACGGTATGAGACTAGGACAGTAGAAACGGATTTCGGACATCAAACAGAACTCAAAAGCAAGCTGGCAGAGGCTTTGCAAGACCTGAGCAAGGGCTACAAGGAACAGACATTTAGTGCTATATTGGAGTCTGAAAAGATAAAGTTGGAGAAAGAGATTCCAAAGCTAAAAGAGATACGTTGGTCACAAATGGAGACCACGGAAAGTGAATTCAATGTCCTCACTGATTTCTATAAAGAGCCTGATGGACTGGTTGCTGATTCCTGTGCCGTCACTGTAGGGACAAATACCTTGCCCATCAATAGACCACCGGAGGAAGGCCACCTCGAATCGGCTTTGCATAAAGGACATCCTGCTAATCCGGGAAGGTTGTTCTGAGGACCTCCCTGGAGAGGGGGGAGTAATGTCAGGAAATAGCCCTGACATATATTTTCCCAGTTTTTCCTCTCCCCTTCTCTTCCTTATCTGTCTACCGGGTGTGCTGCTGTTTTCTGTCTGCTCTGGGGTTCCTCTGTCTGTCTCCTCTTGGTGCTCCTGTCCGCTGACCTTATAGTTTCCTGTTTCCTGTACCTCCCTTGCCTTTGTTTTGTCCACACGCCTTATGCCCATGCTTCTGCTTCTGTTCATGTTCCATGTGGAGTCCTCTAGGTATTAAAGGCCCTTGCTAGTAATCTGGCTTGTCCCTGTTTGTTTCCTGCTCCCTGATCCGTAGTCTCAGTTCCTGCTCCCCTGCCCTGCTCCTGATTTCCTGTTGCAGACTCCTGCCAGGACCCAGATGATCCTGCTTGCTGCCTATCTGTGACCCCGATGATCCTGCTTGCCACCTGCCACCAACCTCAGCCTGTGACCCTAACAATCCATGCTCCCTGCTGTTCCAGCCACCGAGGTCCTATCCACTCCAGGAGTCTCCTCCATGACATATCGCTGGGGCTGCAGGAGTGCTGGCGCTGGTGCGCACGGTAGCGCGCACCACGCCGGCACCCTGACCGCGGCCTTAATGGGAGGTATCACACCTCTTTTCAGCAACAAACAAAGGGGTCAACATTAACATTAAAATAAACTTCCTACCCCCCTTGGCTTCCTCAATGGCTAGTAAAGCATTGCTACATAGTGCTTTATTAGCCGATAAGGCAAACAAGTGGTTAACCTCCAACACTACCAACTGGGGGCGTAACCTCCCTCCCTGGACAACTAACCCATCACCCTCCTCCCCTGCCCCCATACCCACCTAGACTAATGGCTAATATCCTTATTAGCCAAATGTGGCTATATCTTTATTAGGCAAATGTGGCTATTGAAAAAACTCAGAAAAGGAATGTATTACAAAAAAAAAATCATTACAAATAACTATTTAAAAAAACAAAACATTTAAAACAGAAACCCATTGATTGTCACTGTTGCTACATAGGCCCTCTCAATGGGGGCCTAGATAGCCACATTGCACTAAGGGTGACCTGTAATAAAATGGGGTTCCTTACCCCACCCTGGATAACAGCCATCTTCATCTTTAGGGCCAGAGCAACCCAGAACCAGTTTTTTTATTAGTATTAATCCCTTTGATGTCTGTAGCCACAGGCCACTTGGTAGCCACAGGCATCGGGGGGTTTAATGGTATTTCTACCATAGAGTTGTGCAATTATAGATATTACAGAAGCCTATGATCTACATATTAGTAATACAATGGCGATGTGGGAATGACTGCATTATTAACGGTTGCATTAATTCCCACATCGCGACTAAGGGTGAAATATCGCACCCAGTAAATTATTACCGCAATCTTGATGTCCTCCATCATAAAATTGCAGTAATAAGACTCAGTATTTGTTTGTTTTTTACCGGGTGCAATATTTACTCCGTTTTAGAAGAGCTTGATGTATCCAGGACTATGCTCTTTATGGGGAAAAAATATGACGTAAGTTATGTTATTTTCCTTTGAGGATACAGCATTACTCTTTAGTGACGTTAAGTGTGGTTAACGTCACATTGAGTGACTTAAGAGAACTTGGAGCACCTGGTCCTTTGTACCTTACACAAATCCTAACCAATTGTAACTCTGTGTGTATTTAGCTGTCGTTTAAAAAATATATGCTCTTAGTCCGGAGCTGGATAAACGGAATAAGTACATTAATGCTTAAAGGAATTACCTTTTTTTCAGCAGCATTCCCAAATAAAACTCTTTAACATAACACTGAACAAGTTCATGGTTTAAGAACACCTAAAAGTTCCTACCTGGGAGAATTGTGTGCAGCTATATACTGTAATTATTTCCTGCAACATATCGATGTGGCATACCCTATTTTGCTGTTTTTTTTCTGGCAACATGCTTTTGAATAATTGGTCATATTTAAATTCCTAGCATTAACAACTTATTAAGGGTCTTAATTAGTGTTGTATAGTGAGAAGAATCTGCAGAACAACAAGAAATATTTTTCAATCAGAAGTGAGTAGCACAGTTAGTTTCTTTACAAAGTAAGTATTTGGAATGTATTTATTTGCCTGTACTTATTCATTCTTGTGGAGAGAGCAGTGAGATCAATCACTCTAATATCAGTTATGAAAACAAAAAAGTTTATTTGCTGGGTTATTAAAAGCACTGATAACATCACTATGCAAACAGTTGTGTCACCTAATTGCATGGTCTTCGATAAATGGCAGTTTTGGTGGTACTATAGCAGAGCAAACATCTGGAGCAACCTGACCCTGGGTACTTGCTGTTGGGTAATTAATACAGGCACTCATGCTTTCAACATTGAAATATGCTGAGAAGGTGCGTCACTTTCACCCAAACTACAAATTGGAGGTGAGTGGAAAGTCTACTGTACAGTATGTACAGTAGCTTGGTTTAGATTCAAATGTCAGCAACCCATAACCAAGTTACCAAATAGAGTAGCAGCTTCCATCTCTCACCTTTGGTTAGAAAGTAATCACGTACTGTAGGGTGTATTTCAACGTTAATCATAAAAACTTATGTTATGCACAAAGCACGTTTCCTAAAGAAACCAAACATTTTTTTTTTACAGGATATATGTCCATCAAGGACCCTAATATAATCACTTATTGTCAAGAAGCCATTTATAATGCTTCAGTATAAAATGAATGGATATTCAAATACATGGATAAAGAATAGTTGGTTTGTGTTTATTTGTTCAGTCTGCAGTGGAAAGTAGTAAATAGAGATAGATGTGTAACATTTTTGCTGAAGTTCGTGAACCAAACACAATTGACCAAAATATTTCACCGTAAAGGATAAAGTTCGCTTAAAAAATCTCTCCTAACATTAAAAGTGAATTTCCACGGTCAGGTGGCCCTTTTCTTACTGCCATTTGCAGCCATTTTTGCAACCTTCTGGTAAAAAGAATAAGGGCAAAAGTTTCGTCAAATTGGCGAAACTTCACAGTAATATGGCGAAAATGCTGGATTTCTGAAAATGCGAAACTTACCAGAAACGAGCAAAACATTTTCTGATTCACTCTTGAAGATATCCGCACATCTCTGGCACTGAATTTAATGGCAAATCTATTATTCTGGGAAGATGAAGAAAAAATACCCAATACATGTTAACGTAAGGTAACATCTCTAAGGACTGAAGTGTGACAGAATACATTTGCAGCAAGCTTATCATTTGTCTTAAATAATGTAACAGTGCTTTAAAATATAGAGCATAAGTAATGACAGCTTCATATTAAAATGTACTTAAGATTTTGTATGCAGCAGTCATATAGTACATGTATTCTCCAGCAAAGTATAAAGAGAGAATATTTTAGGATTACAGTAGTTTTATTTATTTTTTTAATTTAATTTTGAAAATGTTAGATTCAAAGGTGGATTTCTATTTTTCTTAGCTTTAGCATATTCAGCTTTGAAATGGTTGCTATATATCTTGCATGTCCTTGTCTTAATTCATATGTGCATATGCATACAAAGTAGGCTATGAAATAAAATCTCCTTAAGTTTCCTAAATATATTATAAGATTGCGTTGACTGATGTAACCCATGTGCCCTTGAAAAGAACTGGTTTATAGACATGAATTTTGCTGAAAGAGGTAGATATTATCTTAACATGTATTGTTATTATATTCAACAGCTAATTGAATTTTTTTCATTTGTGGTAAAGATTATTATTATTTTTAACCCAAAGCGTACCGTAAACATTGAATACACCCATTTGCAGCTTGAAACCCCCCTTACCAATGTTTTTTTTTAGCTGTATGAATGTGTATCTGCATTTTTAACCTCTACTCAGCCATTTGTTTCAGCCTAGGATGTGCTAATGAGGTCTGTTCCTTTTGTCTAGTTCATGTGACCTGTAGAAGTATAAATGGAGACGTCCCTTTGTTGAAGGCTTTGCAAGGGGCTCCGTTTTTCAAGAAAAGTGTTCATATATTCAAGTGTAAAGATTTGTATGTGTATATGAAGTTAGACAGGGAGTTAAACAGGAGTTGACCAAGCAGGGGACTACTACAAGAGGACACCAGCACAAACCTGCATTTGGGAAAAGAGAAATCATGCATGTTAAGCTTTACTTTCTAAGCAAATCAATACAACTATTGTAAAATCTTCCTTTCTATCTTCATTTTTTTTTTCACGTGCTATATTCTCTCCAGCCTCACTCTTACTGTATACATAACTTTTTGTCTATACTCGCACTATGTATATTACTCTTTCTTTTTACAGTCTCATCTCTGCTTATCAAGCCCCTTCTTCCTTCATTCTGAATGATAGCTCTCATTCTGTATACATTGCACCTCCACTCCTCTTCTCATGAACATTACTTCCACTGCCCTCTACCCCTCACTGCAAGATACACTCCTACAAGTCCCTATCTCACATCCTTTCCCCCTCCTGCTTCTTGCAGCTGGTGATATCCCATATACCTGCATCTATTTGTTCTCATCCTATCTTACCTCATATACCTAACATTCGTAACCTCCTGTCCATACCTTGCCTCTCATCATCGTCATCTCATTTCTCATGTACCCTCAGGAATGCTCGTTCCCTCTAAATTCATAACTCTGCTGGACCTCTTTCTCTCACGCTCCCCAAATCTCCTTGTTCTGACTGAGACCATATTATGATTCACCTCTAGGGATAATGGGTAAACCTGTCGAAATCCGATCTGTGGATTTCCTCAGTTTTTTTTTAGACCAAATCCGATCTACACTCCAAAATTCGTCTGTGCATTGTGTACTGAAAATACAAGAAGATTTTTAAGAATCAGTCATTGGATCCAATCTGGTCGGATTTCTAAGAATGAGGAGGAGTTCCAATTTAGTAGTGTCTCCAGTTGTGTGTATATGTGTACCCCTCAAACCTCCCTTCAAATAAATTAGGGAGACATGCCTGTGCTGAAAAAGAAATCAGATTTTTCAGAGTATGAGCACATGGTATTTAGTATAATATTGTACTTGTTTTGGTTGTTGTTGCATAATTCCATTTTCATACTACAGTATACTGTTCCTAGTAGCTGAACTCTTACAAACCACAGATACTGTATGTGGAGTTCCAACATGTAGGGTTTTGTGTACCACAAGGTGGATGTGTAATACAGGAAGAAAATCTCTAGCTTGGATTACAATACAACAAAAAATAAATGGTTCTGCCTTTGTCACACTAGATATACGTTTTAAGCATTACTCTACAATGAAGTAAGCTATAAAAATCAGAATATTGATTGCAAGTTAATGGAGACCGGTGATTGTTTAATAGTACTAACATTGTAATAATTAGCTGTAATACATACATTTCTCCTTAATCTTTAAAATCAATATAGATGCTTAAATTAAATTCTAACTGGAGAATATATTGAAAAAGAATAGCCAAAGCATTTGTTTCTTTAACTAAATAAATTCTTGCACTGTGAACAGAAAAGCTTTATTCTGTGCTGTTATATTGACGTAGCACTCATTTATTATCTACTTTAATATTAATTTATTTAAAACATTAAACTGCTATTGTTTTTCAGGTATTATAACTGGTTATGGACTGTATATGAATGGAATTTTAATGCAGAATTCTTCACATCTTAGTTATTTTGTGGATGAACTGTCTCCCTGGAGTAAACATTTATTCAGACTCCAAGCATGTACTGCAAAAGGCTGTGCCCTAGGTCCAATGGTAAGTATATAATTTTATATATATATATATAATTTTATATATATATATATATATATATATATAAAATAAAAATGAATAGACGATACCGTTCTGTGGCTAATGAAATGCTTTTATTTGTGCGAGCTTTCGAGATACACTGATCATTGTTACAATGAATAAAGCAATCAAGCTTTAATTAAAAACAGTGCATCTTGGTACAGATACCTCTACATCTATATATCTATCAATATATCTATATATCTATCAATATACTGTATCTATATATCTACGTATATCTATATCTATATATATTCCCCCTGGAAAATCTTGCACCCCTCCAGTTTCTGCACCCCTAGAGTAAGGACAAGAAAAGAAAAAGCTCTCGATTTAGCTATCCTCTAGTTCCAAAGACAGCATTGCTAAATTCCTAAATGTGTGAGTTAAACAGACCCCTTTACTCTCTTTGAATTGGTTCCAACTTTGCTCACATCATCTATTGGTAGAATAGAAATGCACACTTTATTACCATTAAACATTTTATAGCTTGAACCACTTTGATGAATATTTACTCTTAAAAGCTTGACTGGCCTTGCGCCAGATTGATGTCTTCATTTTTAACTTCAAATACAGTATGTAGGAAGTTTAAACTTTAAGGGCATACGTATAAAAAGAATGATATTGTCAGTAAAATGTTTGCGATGACTACATCATTCCCTCTAACAATAGTGATGTTTACATGTGCACAGCCCAAACTGAACATAAGGTTGGGATAAATGATTGGGAGCTAAAGAGAAGGCGAAAACCTTACACGTCACATCACAAAATTGCAGAATATAGAAATGAGTTGTAGACAGTGAAGATAAATTGGTACAATGTGTTACATTTGTGCAGTAATTTTGCAATAATTAGTCAAAATAAACGGAAGGATTTTTTGATATATGTGGCATTCTAGAACTGCCAAATAGAGGACGTTAGCCTGGAAGTTCAACTCCTCATCAAGAAAGCATTAAAGAAATAAGTGTTGTACTCATTTAGTAGGTCAAAGGCTAAAATATTAAGAGTGGTGAGAGATAAAGAATGAGGAGGAAGTGGGCATTCAGAGCTTCAATTAATAAAAATTGGAATAGGGGAATGACGAGTTAAAGAAGTGTAAATAGAAGTTGAAGATAGAATAAATGTTCATGATAGATAGGATAAGATTGATGATGAAAGCTCATTACGGCAATAATTGCCTTGATCTTGCCTTAAATGAAACACGCACACAGAAATGGACTATTGTTTGAAATTGCCACAGCTTTTATTAAATACCAACATAACAATTAACTACTAAAAACCCTGCCAAAGTGCTCCACCAAACAGCAAGGCCAACGGTGCTCAACCATGGCCCACAGCCCCCCAAGCTTGGTAACACACACCTCTGGCGGCTCAGCTGATTCCTCATTAGACGATTAGACGATACCCATCAATACTCTTTCGTCACCCCGTATGAACCCGGACACCCTAGTCTCCTTCAGGGTCACCTGGCCCTCGGCAACTAGACACCCCCTCCAGACACCCTATGTGCCAGCCCGCAGGGTGACTTAAAACAGGACCGTGTAGCTTAATGTCCCAACCAAAACATCCTTTAGGGTATTGGAGGCTGCAGTTTTTGGTATATGAAAATCCCCTTGACACACCACCTGTCTCCCTCTCGTCCTTCAGCACTGGAACGGAAAATGCACTTTCTTTCTATGGTTTCTACTGCTGGCAAACCTGTCCTGTGAGAATGCATCTCAGCAGTGCCTCCATTTGTAGCCCCTTTGCCCCCACCCTACGTTAGATCTGGTCTGCTACTAATATAATTTGTGTGATGTGGGTCATACCAGTGAGGTAATAGGAGGGCTGAGCCTTCCGCGATGATGTGGGGATGAACAGGACAGGTTTACAGGGTACCTTTGTTCGTTGGCAGCGCCTCCAGTCAGTGAGGATCCTGTGGGATAGTAGGTTGGTCCATGCTGACACCTTTGCATATCTCAAGACAGTGAATCACACTTGCATATGGTTCCATGGTATTTGTTGCATTGGTTAGTTGTTACAGCAGTGCATTCCTTTCTTGCTTCCCATGGAAGGTTACTTTAAGGCTTGAGGCCCATTTAAGTTTCCTTCTGGTGCTCCTCCTGTATCCCTTATGGGACACAGGGTAGCTGTTGCTCACTCCACAGGGGGAGGATAGAGACACAACCAGTTTTGGGAGAGAGACAGTTTATATACCCTGGAGCATGGGCGTCCGCAGAAATTTTTTCAGGGGGGGGGGGGCAAAATTTTAACGGTCAGTGCCCGGCATAAAAGTGGTGGTGAGTGCACTGTGGCGAGCGTGCCCGACCAGCATAAGGGGAGTTCTCCCTAACAAGAAAATTTTGAAAAAAAGAGTGTGCAAATGGCGCATTTTCAAGCAAATTTGAGAAAGCTTGAAGGTTAATAAAGCAATTGTGAAAGTGTAGTTATGACATCAAAAAGGAGCAGATACTCAGGGTTGCAGGATCTGGTGGGTGACTGGAGAACTTGCCATGTCACTGGCGCTTAAGTGCAGAAATTCCAGCCGTACTACTACATTTTAAGGCTGCTTCTCTGCGCAGGATCCTCCGACATGATGTGTGCCAGGTGGGGCACAAGAAAAAGAAATGGGGATCATTAAATACTCTGCTCATCACCGTGCTGGCGGTATTGAATAAACTGTGGGTTGTAGATGAGCTGCAGGGAGTTGAAAAATCCCTTTAAAGTTCTCCTGCTAGGAGATCCAGGCTTTCCTTGCATAATGCATAGTTATATTGGCAAGATGAGATTTGTGAACTTCAAATAACTCACCTACAATGCACTATTTATTGAATACAACCCTGTATGCAGTAATAGAAACTTGAAAAAGGAAAAGTGTATGTGTGTGGCATATATACTTGGGTGGGTATATATACTTATAATAAAAAAAAGACCCTTCAGTACTGCAAAACCAACTCTTTTTCAAAAAAGCAAGGAAAACAGAATGTTTTCTTTATATAACCCTCACCCAATAAGGTGTCCCCTAGGTGGCATGCTTCATCATTGGGTCCATCCCGTTCTGGCTGCGGAACGGGGCGTGTTGCGACCTACGAGCTATGTGGGGGCACTTATTAGTATGACTGTAGACACACACACACAATATATATATACTGTAGTGCCAGATTTCACTTGCCACAGCACTAGATTGCACCCACAGCAGCAGATTGCACCCAAAACACTTGCCACACAGCACCAGTTATAACCCCCCAGCACTTGCCTTAGCATTGGATGTATCCACATCATTCACCAGATATAATCCCACATCTTCCGCTCCCCCGTTTTTCTGAGTGCTTGCTTGCTTTCCCTCGTTTTTCACTGTCTGCTTCTCCTTGTTTTTCAACAACACACAAGACACAGCACAGGGTTTTTTCTATCAGGTGCTCCCTCTCTCTCCCCATCTTTCTTTTTCCATCCATAGTAGCATCATGCTCCTTTGTCTCTCTTTTGCTGTATCTATTTTACTTTTACTCTCTCTTGCTGCTGTCTCACTCTCACCCTGCCCGTCTTGCTTTTTCCATAATATTTCTCCATTCTCTCAGAATCTTTCTCACACTCTATTCAGCTCAGCTTAATAAATAGCCACCATGATGCATGTGGTGGCACTGGCACCCAGCGAAACGTTGTGTTGTCTTTGTACCCTAATTTTCAAATTGTTGCCAATTCCAAATGCTACCTCCTGCCCCCTGAGGCAGCAAAACTACTGTGGTCTGTGGATTATTGGGTTCAGATATCAGAACTAATTGCAGTCTACTCTGCAGAGTGCCGGGGCGCCGGGGCCTGTTGCGCAGAGGGAGTGCTGCAGCCTGCGTCTTCACTCTTCAGCAGACTCTCTGAACTGTGAGCCTGCGCAAATTGATGACGAGTCAGAGGAGGCGAGAGCATGATGGGCAGGAGGCCGCGTGATGAGTGTGGAGGTCAGAGTCGGACCATAATTGGTCCGACTCAAGGACTGGGTCATCAAGGATGGCGGCGGCTCTCTCATTGGTAGCGCTCAGCTACCAATGATGAGTGGACTTGTTGGCACCGGCGCCGCCGCAGCAGCTCAATGGCGGGCCCGGCCGCGGCACAGATTGGTCCCGATTTGGGAGTGAGGCGGCTCTCCCGGAGTCTGTTTTTGGCGTTTATAGCACCATTAACATACTTTACGGCGCCCAGGGCCATCAGAAATCCTGGGGCCCAGGACAAATGAAAGGAGCAGGGCCCCCACCCCCCCACAACCCATAGCGCACCTACCATGGAAAAAAAATTTTTAGCCAGCAACTTTTACTTAACTGTTTCTTCTTATTGTAATACGGAAAAAAAAACATTACAATGCAATCTGTTTATTATACCCCCACAATACATATAAAAAACACCCCCACCCCACCAATACATATATAGGTCCAACCCCACACATCAATAAGATAATGAATAACATTTGGCAAACACTTCACTACAAGAAGATAACAGCTTACCTTAACGACTGGGGTCAGGGCAGGAGGCTGGCGCAGGGGGAGCTAGGATGGTGGGCGCATGCTCACCACGACGCTTCCCCTCCGTCAAACGTTGGACACCACCCATCTCACCCCTGCAGTTCAGACACCCTGCGCAAGCGCGCTGAGACCTCTGCGCATTCGCATGGGCAGTGCTCGACTGTGTGTGTGTGTGTGTGTGTGTGTGTGTGTGTGTGTTTTGGATGAGCACACTAACCTAGAAAAAAAACCCAGATGTGAATGACTAATTTCCTGAACCCCTTAACCAGTGTCTGGATGCCCCCAATGCACATTTTTCAAAGACAGCAATCCCACCTGGGATCTTACCTGATCCGCAGTCCCTCATTGTCCAGGTACCCTCATGATAAATACTGGAGGGGAGGTGTTCCCTACCTGTCTTCTGGGTTAGGAGGGATTCCGCTGCCTCCCATGTGAAGCTTGAGTCAGATCTGGAAGAAAGCAGTATAGGTTATTTCGGTGTAGATATAGGACAGTTAAGATATATGGGGTAAATAAGATATCCAGATCCAGAGTGTGAGACAGAGAGAGCGAGACAGGGTGACAGAGAGAGCGGGGCAGGGTGACAGAAAGAGCGAGGCAGGGTGACAGATAGCGAGGCAGGGTGACAGAGAGAGAGAGGCAGAGAGACAGAGAGAGGGAGAGAGGAAGACAGGGTGGGTAGGTGACTGACTGGAGACAGGGGGGAGACATGGGGGGAAGTCCAGGGGAGGCCGTGGGGGGCCACAGGAGGTCCAGCGGAGGCTATGGGCAGCCAGAGGAAGTCCAGGGGAGGTCGTGGGGGACCAGGGGAGGTCTTGGGGGGACCAGGGGAGGCCATGGGGGAACCAGGGGAGGTCGTGGGGGGACCAGAGGAGGCCGCAGGGGACCAGGGGAGGCCGCGAGGGACCTCTGGAAGCCACAGGGGGACCAGGGGAGGCCGCAGGGGGACCTCTGGAGGCCACGGGGGGAACTCTGGAGGCCGTGGGGGGACCAGGGGAGGTCTTGGGGGGACTAGGGGAGGTCGTGGGGGGGGGGCAGAGGAGGCCGTGGGGGGACCCCTGGAGGCCATGGGGGGACCAGGGGAGGTCTTGGGGGGACCAGGGGATGCCGTGGGGGGACCTGGGGAGGCCGTGGGGGGACCAGGGGAGGCCGTGGGGGGACCAGGGGAGGCCGCAGGGGGAAAAGGGGAGGCCGTGCGGGGACCATGGGAGGCCGTGGGGGGACCAGGGGAGGTCTTGGGGGACATGGGGAGGTCATGGGAGAACCAGGGGAGGCCGTGGGGGGGACCAGGGGAGGCCATGTGGGACCTATGGAGGCCGTGGGGGGACCAGGGGAGGCCGTGGGGTACCACTGGAGGCCATGGGGGGACCAGGGGAGGCCGCAGGGGAACTACAGGAGGCCATGGGGGGCCAGAGGAGACCAGGGGAGAGGCATGGGACATTGCTTACCTGCTCTATGCTGAACAGAAGAAATGGCGCTTCATAGCTCAGAGCCTGGCTGCGAGCCAAAAAAAATAAATCCTGGCAAAGCGCCAGCCAATCAGGTTGGGGGGGGGTGGAGTCCGACAGGGGAATTGTAGGGATCGTCAGCGGGTACAATCTGGTTGCCAGGGGCGACTGGAAGGCCGGATGTGTCAGCACTGCGCACGGGGATTTTTGAGACTGTATTTTTTTTTTTGACGGGCACGGCCAGGACTGCGAGTGATACAGGGGTGGGGCAAGTGCCCCCCCTTGCCCCCTCCTGCGGACGCCCATGCCCTGGAGTTGGGCTTGTAATTCTGACCATAACACGGCAGGTATGATACTGACAGGTGTTACGTCTGTACATGTCACCCAGCCAGTACACTCCCCAGGCTGACACTCTCTGGCTGTTGCTAGGTCCGCACTCTGATACACTAAGGGTATCCAAAGCTGTGATAGCACAATAGGCCTTCTGGAGGAATTAACCCATCCACTGCCCGTACTTAACAGGACTTACACTGGTAGGGCCCAGGGAAATAAGTAGCGGCTGGAGGCTAGGCTACATAGGTTATTTGTGGTTAGCTAAACCACTAAGAAGCTGCAGCAGTATAAGGATATATCCATAAGGATCACTTTACTGGGACTGGATTTCTCTTTATTCACTGGACACTTTCTTTTGGAATTGGTTTGGACTTTATATGTTATGTGTCATTTATATTCATCGAAATCACTGTCATTCACAGGCACAAGTCACATGCATACATATATACATATGTATATATATATATATATATATATATATATATATATATATATATATATATATATATATATATATATATATATATACATATATATATATATATATATAAAAAAAATCTCAGATATACACATTTAAATTCTGACATATTTTTGTAATAATATTTTATTATCACTGATTTAACACTTTTTAGTTCCACATATATTTAATACACTTAATTAGCACTACTTAATTGTTTTTGTTTTATATATATATATATATATATATATATATATATATATATATATATATATATATACACACATATATATATGTATATATATATGTGTATATGTATATAAATATATATATATACTGTAAATATATACACATATATACATATATATGTAACAAACAAAAACAATAAAGTAGCGCTAATTGTATGTATTTTAATGTATATGATATACTGTATATCGTATACATTAAAATACATACCACAAATCAAAAGGCATCGGAAAACACAAAAAACAGCATGGTGTGAAAATTGTATCAGGCAGTGGAGAGGAAAATTTCTACTTCCGACCCTGCCCAGGACTTAAATAAGCTCCGTCCTGAAGTACTCTATCGTCAAGGAATGTATCATGATTATTTCACTTCACTGATAGCTGGAAGAAAAAAATGAAAACGTTGGGAACCTGTGTTAACACTTTTACTACTTGAGGGGCTAATTCATTTGTTTGCAAAGTGTCGCTGACTCTTCTGGTAATGAAAGAGTTAATTTACTTTAGTTTTAGCGCACTAGCTCAAAGTAGATCATCTTGGAAGAAGGGTGGGGGTTCATGTAGTCTTATTGACTTCAGTGTAAGCACATGCTTACAATAGTGGGCTACCCTTCTGAGGACTGTTTTTTCTTTTCCTTGTTTAGTGCTGACAGTGTACGTAGCGCTGTACATAACATTTTTGCAGGTACACGTCCCTGTCCCATAGAGCTAGCAATCTATTTTTTGGTGACTGAAGAACAGGGCGATAAAGTGACTTGCTCAAGGTCACAAGGAGCTGACACCAGGAATTGAACCACGCGTAGGGAGACCATATTTGTCCCGGGAGAAAACAGGTCAAAGGGTGTGCATGCGTCAAGTGTACATGCATGAACGGCATGCGCAAACAGCGAGCACTGACTGCGCAGGCGCGATGGGCTCTTGCTGAATGCTTATGCACGATTGGCACTTGGAGACCACTCATGCATATGCACGACCGGAGCTTTCTGGCCGTGCAAGCATCGATCGCGCATACGCACGAGTGGCCGGGAAGTGCCGATCACGCATGCGTATTCGGCACACTGATCGCTCATGCGCATTCAGCAAGTGCCAATCCCATGCCTACAATTAAGGTTCACCATCTATCATGGCCTCAGCTGGTTGACTGCTTCATATTATTCAGGCAGAGAGACAGAAGGACATAAGAACCAATGCTGTGCCAGAGGAGGAGGCTGTCGGAAGATGTCATGTTGAAAACACACTATGGTTGTGGTCAGGCCACAGTACATCTTGTGGCAGCTTGCACACACACACAAAAAGTGTGCTTTAGTAAATATTGTATGGCGATATGGGATCACCAATAATACCATACTGGCTAATACCTTCTGAACCATTTAGTAAATCTTCCCTTCAGTATTTTCAGTTTCAAATGTACAGTATGTCCAAAATGGTATATGTGCAGTTTAACATTTTTATAATATTGATTAAACAGGTCTGGCTAAGCAATGAGAAAAATGTTGGTTCATACATTTTCTAGTTTTATTGTGCTATCTTGCTTTAAGGTTTTTCCCTCATTGAGCAAGAATACTGTAGTTTTTTGTAAAGTTAAATAAAAATATTATCACCCACAATTACAAGATGTAAAGTGTACCTTATTATCCCATACACTTCACAATATCAATAGAAAGTGATAATATATTTATTTTATCTGTACCCCAGAGTGCAGTTGCCTTTGGTTTTCATGTACACTAGGGATATTAAACCTAGAACCACTGACAGAACATGCACCTATTTTGAAAACATTCTTTTTTTGTTGGGGAAACTATCCAAAATTCTGTCTGAAAATGTGTAAACTTTTCTGTTCCCAAATTCAATGCCCGGCGGAACAATTTACTGTACCTTAAAGCAGTAATCCCCACAGAAGCCTACACGGGTTTAACTCGTATAATGTTAGTGTTTTCCCCCCTGAGTATGTCCTGCTCTTTGTTTGATGTTTTTATAGTGATAAAATACATGATCTCTGACTAGTGAGGTTACAATGGTTATCAATAGACTGCAATGGGCTATGGGAGGAGCTTCATTTTAACCCCTCGGAAACGTAATATTCCAATGGTAATACTCTTAGCTATCTCCTGAATGAAGCACCATATTTAAAAAATAAAAACAGGGTTGAGGCGGACAGATATATTAAAGTAATTAATACATGAAAAGCCCCCAAAAAGGAATCAACATGGACTGCTGCTTTAAAGGGCTAAACATTTAGGGATAAAACACACAACATAACCATACATTTCCAGTTTCATCAAGCCTTTTGAAGGAGAGAGTGCTCTTTATAACTAGGGTGACCAGATGTTCTGGTTTAGTTGGGACAGTCCCGGTTTTTGGGGAGCTGTCCCGACTTTGTGGGCTTTGGTCCTGGTTTAAGGACCCCCTCCCCTTGGTGGCCTGTGACATCATGCGAGCGGTTCGCCATTATTGGCTGAACCGCTTCACGTTACGCTGACGTCGCACGGCGGGCCGCATGCAGAGACCAATTCAGTTGTCTCTCCTGCATCCTGACGCTCGGTTGTGCCTCCGCCTGGTCGTGGCCGCGTTCACTATGTGCAGCATGAATGTGTTTTGGCGCCGCGCGCCATCGCCGCAACTATAAGCGAGGCCATACACTCAGAAAAAAAATCTTGACAACTTCCCTGACTAACCATCTTTTATCAGTAATGGATAACATAGGCAGGACAAGTTATACAGTAGTTTACTGTATACACCACAAAAATACTTACATTTTTCAATTTCTGGATTATTTTTTCTTATATAATTGTCACGTTCTTGCTGTAAAATCCCCATTCTCACCTGGAGGAAGTGAAAAAACACAATAGAACACATTTAATGCAAAGTATGCATGCAGATTAGATGTCTTATGTAACAATATTTCTGCATAGATAATTGCTATAAAATACCATGAAAACTCATGATTTTTACTGCATTGAAATCTGAATCTTTTAATAGGCCCACAGAGCACCAATGGCCACCAAGCCATTTTAAAATCAAAACAAAAAAGGTATTTGGGCTCACCACTACATTTAAAACAATGAGTTAACCAGTTCCTTTAACAGAGATATACAATAAATTATAGGTTAATAGACAATCAGATAGCAGATACAATTTGCAGATACAATTTACAAAAGGTAATAAAAGAGCACATTAGCCTCAATATTTTAAAATATAGCCATAAATTAAATTGTAGTAGCTGTGCTAGTCCTGCGGCAACAGTACAACAGGAGTACTTCAGTATTAGGTAATACAGTACCTTTTTTTTATTTAGATTACCACTTGATATTTTAGGATAAGGTTTCACTTCCTCTGGTTTAAGTAATATTGTTTTACAATGTTTACTCTGCGTTTACCACACATGCAAAAACCAAGATTACAATTTAAGAATAGAGGATGTAGAATCCGAGGGGAACCCTACTTTGCCAAGGATCAGCGGAGGGACACTAAAATACAGCCAGGAACTCCTGAAACAAACTGTTTAAAAGGAATAGAAGTTCTGCGTCACTTTTGTGTATTTAAGTCTAAAACTGCCCCATATGTTTTACAGGTGGAGGCTCATACTCAAGAGTCTAAACCAGAAGGAAAGGTTCTTCTGCATGCAACCACTGAAGGACCCAGCGGTGTTCGAGTAAAATGGCAAGGCCCTGAAAAACCCAATGGGCAAATAACATATACTGTCATTTTTGATGGACTGTTTTATGAAAAGAAAGGTAATCAATTTCAAAAAGATTTTTAAAATAATAGTAGCAATAGCTTTTTTTTATTTCATCAAATGTTCTTTCAGGTTTCAATGTAAATATGTGGGTTACCGTGTGACAACTTTTTTGGAGCTCTTTGGAGTTAAGATAATTTGAGTATGTTTTTAAATGTATCAAGGTGTTTTATTCTGCTTTTGGATTGGTAGATTATTTGGAACAATAGCATATATTAGGGATGCAGTTACCTTTAACACCCATTATTTATTACTACTTTAATATATTCATTATTATTTCTTGTCACGAAATGCATGAAGACTACCCACATAGCAAGGATCCTAGGTACATACTAGCAGGACACAATGGCTAATAAATTAAGACCTTAATTAGAAAAATGGAACAGTAATAACAATACACAGCATAGACCAACAAAATAGAAGGGGAGATATACAGTACATACAAAAGTATCCTGTCCTCTTCGATTAGATCTTAAACAGGTGATAGAATTAAGGGACAGGTAAATTGTTCCAGAAGTGAGATACCCAGTATGTGAAGTAAGAATGACTGCCCAGTTTTGTTATTGAACTTTGGAACAGTAAGCAGGAATCTGAAGGCTGATTTTAGATTATAATTACTGTGTATAATAGGCAGTGTTCGACAAATCACCCAAAAATCTACTCGCCGAACCAAAAAATCTACTCGCCACCTAGTCCCAACCCCGCCCCAGGTCCCCCCCCACAGCCCGCCCTAGTCCCGCCCCCAACCCGCTTTAAAAAATCCAATAAAATAAATTGAATAAATTCCTAGTAAGAACAACATTCGTTTTTGACATAAGTTTATTTATTGTATTACATTATACTACAATTAGTCCTTGTTATGTGTGTGTGTGTGTGTGTGTGTGTGTGTGTGTGTGTGTGTGTGTGTGTGTGTGTGTGTGTAATCTTACCTGATCCGCAGTCCAGGTACCTCATTCCCGCAATGTTATATGTTGGAGGGGAGGTGTTTCTTACCTGTCTTCTGGGTTAGGGGAGATTCTGATGTCTCCTGTGTGAAGCTTGAGTCAGATCTGGAAGTAAAGGGGTTGAATGTCCTCGGGCGCGTCACTCTGCTTGCGGCTCCACGGCGTGTATTATATGCAAGGCAAAAGAGAGAGAGAAGGGCCACAGTGAAAAAAGACAGCTCAAAGTTTTGCACACTTTTTCATCAGGGTGGAGGGAAGGGGGGGGGGGGTGGTTGCGAGGGGTGAGAAATAAAGACAAGGGATGGCTATTGTTAATACAAACTTGTTGACTGGGGACACACTCACATTAAAACTCTCAAAACTTGAATTGGTATTTCCTTCTCTTTTTGTAGTAGGTGTCTTCAACAGATGTCTTCTCTTCTATGTGCAGGTAGATGGGTTGAGGCCGAGGAGATGCCTTCTAAAATCTTCCTTAGTAAAAAATAAAGGGAAAAAATAGTGCAATACAATTTATTAACGAATAAAAACTTGAGATTTAAAACTTACAAGCGACCGATCAATTCGAGCTTAGGAAGGAGATGCCGCCAGGTTCCACAATTAATCCCTTTCTGGGCAGTGATGTCCTGTATCGGCTGGTTCCCACTTGGCAGATGTATGCTGTCTGTGGCTTGGGTTGCAGGTAGCCGCAGTGCGGATGTCCAGAGCCCGTGCACAGGCTATGTCCTCCCCCTCCGGCTGCCTATCTTCCACGTGCAGACAATTCCAGGCTTCTCTGCTCCGCTGTGCATGCGCATGCGCAGACGGCGAGACGCTGGGCCAGGGAAATCAGACCTCCTCACTATGGTGGCTTGTAGAGACCAAAAAACGTCAGACGCGTTTCGCCAATGCTTCCTCAGTGACGTCAGCAGCTTCGGGGTAGCAGTAGTCTTTTATACCTTGTGGAGTCTCTGATCTTAACCTTTGCATTGCTGGTTTTGCTCTGACTGATTATCATTCCTTTTTCAGCCAAAAGTACACTATTACATCAATATACACAATAAAATTAAAGTGTTACACATTTACATAAATTTAAAAACAGGTGGCATATTTAGAAAACCTTTATTAGTCATATGTCTCCTGTAAGTTTAAAAAGGAAGTCTAAGAGTAGAGATCAATTGCGTATTTGAGATAGAGGGATAATTAAAACCTATTAAAGGATAGGCAGCGAAATCACTCTGTGGAAAGGACTGGAACCACAAATTGAACAGTAGGATAATTCTTTCTTTTTTGGCGCAAACTTTCCCCCTTTTTTCCCTCAGATCTGGAAGTAAGCAGTATAGGTTATTTCAGTGTAGGCATAGGGCAGTTAAGATATATAGGGTAAGTAAGATATCCAGCTCCAGAGTGTGAGAGAGAGACAGAGAGTGGGTGAGCGACACACAGAGAGAGAGCGACACACAGAGAGAGAGAGAGAGAGAGAGAGAGAGCGACACACAAACAGAGAGCGACACAGAGAGAGAGAGAGCGACACACAGAGAGAGAGAGAGAGAGCGACACACAAACAGAGAGCGACACAGAGAGAGAGAGAGAGAGAGCGACACACAGAGAGAGAGAGAGAGAGCGACACACAGAGAGAGAGCGACACACAGAGAGAGAGAGCGACACACAGAGAGAGAGAGAGCGACACAGCGACACACAGAGAGAGAGAGCGACACAGCGACACAGAGAGAGAGAGAGAGAGCGACAAACAACGAGAGACAGAGAGCAACACAGAGAGAAATAGAGAGTGACCCAGTCCGTCATCCTACCCCCTCACACACATACACACTCTCACACACATACACTCTCTCACACACACACACTGACAGACAGACACACACTGACAGACAGACACATACTGACACACACTGACAGACACACACTCTGACAGACACACACTCTGACACACACACACACACACACACACACACACACACACACACACACACACACACACACACACACACACACACTCTGACACACACACACAGTGGCACACACACACACACACACACACACACACACACACACACACACACACACACACACACACACACACACACACACACACACACACTCTGACACACACACACTCTGACACACACACACACTCTGACACACACACACTCTGACACACACACCCACTCTGACACACACACACTCTGACACACACACACACTCTGACACACACACACACACACACTCTGACTGACACACACACACACACTCTCACTCACACACACTCTTACTCACACACACTCTCACTCACACACACCCTCTCACTCACACACACACACACCCTCTCACTCACACACACACACACCCTCTCACTCACACACACACCCTCTCACTCACACACCCTCTCACTCACACACACACACACACTCTCACTCACACCCTCTCACTCATACACACCCTCTCACTCACACACACCCTCTCACACACACCCTCTCAATCACACACACACCCTCTCACTCACACACTCTGACACACACACACACTCTGACACACACACTCACTCACACACACACACTCACACACCCTCACCCTCACACACACACACACACACACACACACACACACACACACACACACACACACACACACACACACACACACACACACACACACACACACACACACACACACACACACACACACACACACACACACACACACTCTGACACACACACACACAGTGGCACACACACACACACACACACACACACACTCTGACACACACACACTCTGACACACACACACTCTGACACACACACACTCTGACACACACACACACACACACACACACACACACACACACACACACACACACACACACACACACACACACACACACACTCACACACACACTCACACACACTCACACACACTCTGACACACACACACACACACACACACACACACTCTGACACACACACACACACACACACACACACACACACACACACACTCTGACACACACACTCTGACACACACACACACACACACACTGACACACACACTGACTGACACACACGCACACACTCTGACTGACACACACACACACACTCTCACTCACACACACTCTTACTCACACACACTCTCACTCACACACACTCCCTCTCACTCACACACACCCTCTCACTCACACACACACACCCTCTCACTCACACACACACACCCTCTCACTCACACACACACCCTCTCACTCACACACCCTCTCACTCACACACACACACACACTCTCACTCACACCCTCTCACTCATACACACCCTCTCACTCACACACACCCTCTCACACACACCCTCTCATTCACACACACACCCTCTCACTCACACACTCTGACACACACACACTCTGACACACACACTCACACACACACACTCACACACCCTCTCTCTCACACACACACACACACACACACACACACACACACACACACACACACACACACACACACACACACACACACACACACACACACACACACACACACACACTCTACAAGAAACGGAGCCGGGAGTCCCACTCACTAGAGGTATGTGGGTATCTGGGGCCTGCAGGCGACATCGAGGTCTGCAGGTGACATTGGGGGGCCTGCGGGGGACATTGGGGGGCTTGCGGGGGACATTGGGGGCCTGTGGGGGACATCGGGCGACATTGGGGGGCATTGGGGGGCCTGCGGGGGAAATGGAGTGTATGTGGGGGCATGCGGGGGACATCGGGGGGCCTGCTGGGGAAATTGAGTGTTTGTGGGGGCATGCGGGGGACATCCGCACGGCCACACCAACACCCCGATGGGAAACGTGGCCGGACGGTGATGGAAGTCAGAGCAGCCACCCTGTTTCACCGCTCCCATTACCCTGCCCGCGCGGGTGCCAAAGGAGCGTGGGACTGTGGGGAAGCGCCTGCCTTGCTTCTCCCGCCCCTGGCAGCAAGCAGGGGGCAGAGGGCAGAGGGCAGAGGGAGAGGCTGACCCAGAGCTGGCAGAGGGGGGAGGGAGGGGAGGGAGAGAGAGGCTGAACCAGAGCTGGGGGGGAGAGGGTGAGAGAGGCTGACCCAGAGCTGCCAGCCAGCCCGCTTCCCTCGTCAGACCAATCAGGGAGAGGCCTAAATCCACTCGCCACGGGCGTGTGGTTATAATTAATTGTCGAACACTGATAATAGGGGTAGTAAATCTACTCAGATAATTAAGTAATTAAAGGATACACAGGACAAATGTACCTTACAAGCAGGCTCTATGGATAACCAATCTAGTCTTGTTTAACTACTATTGTATTGTATTGTATGTCTTTATTTATATAGCGCCATTAATGTACATAGCGCTTCACAGTAATAATACATCTGGTAATCAAATAAATAACAGATAATATAAATAACAGATCATGGGAATAAGTGCTTTAGAAATAAAAGTAACATTAAGGAAGAGGAGTCCCTGCCCCGAGGAGCTTACAGTCTAATTGGTAGGTAGGGAGAACGTACAGAGACAGTAGGAGGGAGTTCTGGTAAGTGCGTCTGCAGGGGGCCAAGCTATATGTATCATGTTTTCAGAATATCCACAGTGCTATTCATATGCTTCTTTAAGCAAGTGTGTCTTAAGGTGGGTCTTAAAGGTGGATAGAGAGGGTGCAAGTCGGGTATTGAGGGGAAGGGCATTCCAGAGGTGTGGGGCAGTCAGTGAAAAAGGTTTAAGGTGGAAGAGGGCTTTAGATACAAATGGGGTAGAAAGAAGACATCCTTGAGAAGAACGCAAGAGTCTGGATGGTGCGTAACGAGAAATTAGGGCTGAGATGTAAAGAGGGGCAGAAGAGTGTAAAGCTTTAAAAGTGAGGAGAAGAATGGAGTGTGAGATGCAGGATTTAATCGGAAGCCAGGAGAGGGATTTCATGAGGGGAGATGCTGAGACAGATCTAGGATAGATTGTAGGGAAGACAGGTGAGAGGCAGGAAGGCCGGACAGCGGAAGGTTACAGTAATCAAGACGGGAGAGAATGAGGGCCTGAGTCAGGGTTTTAGCAGTCGAGCAACAGAGGAAAGGGCGTATCTTTGTTTTATTGCGGAGGAAAAAGTGACAGGTTTTAGAAATGTTTTGAATGTGAGGGGCGAATGTGAGAGAGGAGTCGAGTGTGACCCCTAGGCAGCATGCTTGGGCTACTGGGTGAATGATCGTAGTTTCAACAGTAATGTGGAAGGAGGTAGTAGGGCCAGGTTTGGGAGAAGTATGAGGAGCTCTGTTTTAGCCATGTTGAGTTTAAGGCGGCGGAGGGCCATCCAGGATTATATAGCAGAGAGACATTCAGAAACTTTGGTATGTACAGCAGGTGTTGAAAAGTGTATTTGTGTGTCGTCAGCATAGAGGTGATAATTAAACCCAAAATATGTTATTAGGTCACCTAGAGAGAGTGTGTACAGAGAAAAGAGAAGAGGTCCCAGGACAGAGCGCTGGGGTACCCCCACAGAGAGATCAATAGAGGAGGAGGTGTTAGCAGAAGAGACACTGAAAGTACGATGGGAGAGGTAGGATGAGATCCAGGATAGAGCTTTGTTCCGAATACCAAGAGTATGGAGAATGTGAAGGAGAAGAGGGTGGTCCACTGTGTCAAATGCTGCAGAGAGGTCGAGTAATATGAGCAGAGTGTAATGACCTACTCTACTGTACTGTATTACAATGATGGTTATTTTAGTTACATCGTGAGACAAAATTGTATATTACGTTGTAAAGAATTGTGAAGAATGTCAAGTTTGCTGAGGTAAATTTGGGATGCTTTACCATTCAATGACTTCATGGTCAATAATTGGCATTAGCATCTGTGTGCAATGCACTTTCTGACAATGGGACTTAGACAAGATTTATTTATTTCAAGTATGCCCAGTTTGGTAACAATATTGAATGCCAGCTTGTCAATAAGCAAACTAAACATTAGATGGGAGTCTGGACATATTCCCAAATATTTGAAGCTGGTAACTGAGGCTAGATTTGTGTAACCGTTTGCTCTAATCAGTAGCTCTGTCATTGGAAACTTTAGAAGTTTCAGAAAAATCAGACTACAGTACATTTTCAAGGTTGGAGAGGCTGGCGCTGCATATAGGTTAGCGCAGGGGCGCTCAACTGCAATCCTTAAGCCCCCCAACAGGTCAGGTTTTCAGGATATCCCAGAAGCTGCACAGGTGGCTCAATCCGCCTGTGCTGAAGCAGGGACTGATTGAGCCACCCGTGATGAAGCAGGGACATCCTGAAAATCTGACCTGTTGGTGTGGGTCCTTGAGGACTGGATTTGAGCACCCCTGAGTTAGCATACATGTGTATGGAGGCTATCTTTTGTTGAAGAGTTTGTGAGAATGTATACAATTCAACCAGTGGACACTATTTGCAAATTTATCCTAAACATTCGATTAGACCTTGAAATATGTGTTTTGAGAGAGACGGAGAAAGCAGTCATTTGCATATACTATTAGCATATTTCCCAGGTGCCTCAGGAGTACACATTTCTTGTCCACAGCTGTGTCGCCACGTGTTGCCTAAAAGGTGTGTTTGGTTGGGAATAAATATAGCACTCTAATAAAATAGGACACTCTCTGTCTCTAATGTTTAGGGTGAATTTGGGAATAGTGGCCACCGGTGGAATTGCATGTATTCATGTAAATTTTATTATAATAAATGCCATATTTGTGGCAAATTAGAATGTTTGCAAATAATTTGCCAGTCTCTAATAAGGACAGAAAAGAATAAGGGTCACAGAACAGAGTGTTGGGGTTACCACATAACATAAAGTTGGTTAGAGTTAGAGCCAATTATAGACATATACTGTATTGGGATATTCTTCTCTGAACTAATATAATATTTTGGCTTTCAATATCATCTCTATGTCAATGACACCCAAATTGATCTATCATCCCTTTTACTCCCCCCCTCTCCTGTCCTATGCCACCAACGGTCTCTATGCAATCTCCTCCTGGATGTCCCAGCATTACCTGAAGCTTAACATGTCCAAAATAAAACTAGTACTCTTTCCCTCTTCCATTGCTACCCATACACACAAATGCTCCCTTACTGTCAAAATCCCAACAATTTCATCAACATCCCAAACCAGCTGCCTAGGGGTCATCTTTGACTCCACCCTCTCCTTCACTCCTCACATTCAAGTCCTCACTTAGTCCTGCCATCTCCCCATCTGAAATATTGCCAAGATACGTCCTTTTCTCACTCATCATGCAACAAAAACAATGCTTCCCCCCCCTCCCCTTACATCTCAGATCTCATCCCTAAATATATCTCTAAATGCCACCTAGGTTCTGCCCATGATATCTGCCTTTCCTCCTACCTTATTACCTCCTCTCACTCCCTACAAGACTTCTCGCGTGCTGCCCCCTGTCTCTGGAATTCCCTACCACGTACTATCAGACTTTTAAAAACTCCCTGAAAACTCACCTTTTCAAGGAAGCCTAGCTGGCATACCTCTGACATCCAACTTCTCTCCTCCCAACCTTATTGGAACCAACTACACAGCTGGACCAGTCTCCATGCTATCTAACACCCCCATACATCCACACCCTCAAACCTTAATGGGATTAGTTGTGCGGCTGGACCATTCTCCATCCTGAGGCGTACTCTGTCCCACAATGAGCAGCCACTTTGTCTTTTGTTTCAACATTGCCCTTCCTTCTAGGCTGTACGCTCTCATGAGCAGGGCCCTCATTACCTTCTGTATCTGTTTGTCCATCTTTGTACTTATTTGCTATGAAACTCTGTTCATGTAATTTACATATATCTGTAGCCCCATTTTACCGTGCTGCGGAATAGGCTGGCTCTTTACAAATACATCATATTCTTATTCTTATTAATAAATAGGAGTGAAACTAGTTTAAACAGTGTGTATGGAAACATAATTGATTCATATTCCCATTGATTCCTATATATTTATAATTAGAATCTTAATTATGCTGCAATGACTATAAAATAATATAGTTTTTGTATACATAATAGTCAACATTGTGATTTATCTGAGAAACTACCTGATGATCCAGGCACAGGCACAGCTGCGGCATTCTCTTCTGGTTATTAGTGTGTAACTATTTCCAAGCAAAAACAGTATTTGTAGTACAGTATCTCCGATAGAGATGGTCAATTCCGGGTGTTTGAAATTAGAATCTACAGATACCAGCATCTTACATTACTAAATCAAATATAAAACCTTTCACATTTTTAGAAAATCATCCAAAACATTTCAGATTTTTAGAACAAAACCCAAAACCCAAAAATGATATAGAACCAAGACCAGAGCACTAGACAGAGTGCCCATCTCTCGGTGTTTCTTGCCATAATTGTTTTCATTTTTTTTAACTTTTATTTTCATTTCTTAATTGTTTTGATTGTATGTGTATTTTAGGTATTGTTATGCTTTTTATACTATTGTTTAGTTTTTTTTTGCTAATGTTGACCTTTTTTTCATAATTTGGTAAAAATCCAAATCTAAACATAAAATCAAACAAAATGAGTTTTGTCAAAAACCTGAACTAAAACACCAGTGAAAGAGCCCACCCCTAATCCCCTATAGTACTGTATTATTTTATTAATGGCTGTTTGGACTTATGTTTCCCTGGCATAAATATGAAAAGCGACGCTACTTTAAATTAAAAATGGTTTAAATGTAAAACAATAGCAGTTATGGTATAAGATTACTTATTTGACTTTAAAACAACTCTCCTTCTCCTCCTTATCCATCACCGCCACTCTATAGATCAGTGTTCTCCATGTCTTCCGATCTCTCACGGCTTCTTTCAATTCTGCTATGTTCAGTCAGTATCTTTCTTGATGGTATCTAGCCAGCGAGTTCTTGGGCGGCCTCTTCCTCTTTTGCCACGATCATTCCAAGCATGACATCCTTCTCAAGCGACTTGCTTCGCATGATGTGACCAAAGTAGGAGAGCTTTTGCTTTGTTATCTTGGCCTCCAGTGAGATTTTTGGTTTGATCCGTTCCAAAACAACTCTAATGTTATATATATATATGTATATATATATATATATATATATATATATATATATATATATATATATATATATATATATATATATATATATATGCAAAACATAGCTCAAGGGTATGACAATCTACAACAAATATTCAAAACGTAGTACAAGAATTCCTGAGGTGTATTTTGAGATATATATATATATATATATATACTGTATAGTATCAAAATACACCTCAGGAATTCTTGTACTACGTTTTGAATATTTGTTGTAGCTTGTCATACCCTTGAGCTATGTTTTGCAGTAGTAACTGCTGTGTCTAGTTCTCCAATGCTGAATGACACTTTTTTTGTTGACATGCTACTAAGTTTAAAGCTGCAGTTCAGTCTATATCCTGCATGTGTGTTTTTTTTAATAAATCAGTTCTGTAGTAAGAAATAATACTTTTCGCATTTTCTGTTTTTAAAAAAACAACTTTGAAAGACCAATTTTCTTGTATTCTATTTTAACAAGCATTTGCTAAGGCACTGCCCCTTCATGGCCTGTCACAAACCCAGGCACACCCCTTTGTCAGCACTGCCCTCCCTCTCTCTAAACGTGCACTAGCATCTGGTCACATGATCTTCCTCATACAGTAGTACATTCAAGGAAGCTGGAGAAAAGGGATCAGCCATGCATAGCAGCTCGGATAGGCGATTTCAAACTTATTACAGTGTTTATTCCATTCATTGCACGTGTATATAATGTAAAATTGTAATAATTCCATTTATAGCAAACGTGTATATGTGAATATTATTTAGATGTATATGTATGTTACTGAAATGTGGAGTGAGTGTGTAGGTAAATACACACAATACACTTCCACTGCATATATATATATATATATATATATATATATATATATAATATATATTATATATTATATATTATATATGTATGTATATGTGAAGTTATGTGAGTAAAAAAGTGACAAAAACCCTCCATAGCAAGGCAAATAGCAAATGGAAATATTACTGTATGCTCATTTGTATGTATATATATATATTTATATACACACACACTTCAAATACGGATAGTGATTCACGTAAATGATATATATATTCACTTTCTGGGAGTATAAGAGTGACTGTCCTGTTGTTCCTTTTTTTTGTATCCATCATTGAATGGTATGCACCCTCTCTTTACGTTTATTTTATACTAGCTGAGAGACCCGGCGTTGCCCGGGATGTAATGTTCCCGCTCCTCTCTCTCTCCTCACCCCTCCCCCTCTCTCTGTTTGTCCCCCATTCACATCAATCCAGTTCCCCCCTCCCTCCTTTACAGCTTCATGCAGTGTGTGTGCGTCAGTCATTGTGTGTGCGTCAGTCAGTCAGTGTGTGTGCGCGTGTGTCAGTGAGTCTGACGCAGAAACACAAACACACACACAGACTGACTGACGCACACACACACACAGTCAGTGTGTGCGTGCGTCAGTGTGTGTGCGTGCGTCAGTCAGGGTGTGTGCGTGCGTCAGTCAGGGTGTGTGCGTGCGTCAGTCAGGGTGTGTGCGTGCGGCTGTCAGTGTGTGTACGTGTGGCTGTCAGGGTTTGTGTGCGTGTGCCAGTCAGGGTTTGTGTGCGTGCGCCAGTCAGGGTTTGTGTGCGTACGCCAGTCAGGGTGTGTGTGCGTGCGTCAGTCAGGGTGTGTGCGTGCGTCAGTCAGGGTCTGTGCGTGCGTCACTCAGGGTGTGTGCGTGCGCCAGTCAGGGTTTGTGTGCGTACGCCAGTCAGGGTGTGTGTGCGTGCGTCAGTCAGGGTGTGTGCGTGCGTCAGTCAGGGTCTGTGCGTGCGTCACTCAGGGTGTGTGCGTGCGTCAGTCAGGGTGTGTGCGTGCGTCAGTCAGGGTGTGTGCGTGCGTCAGTCAGGGTGTGTGAGTGCGTCAGTCAGGGTGTGTGCGTGCGTCAGTCAAAGGGCAGGCGTGGGGGGGGGGTGAAGGGCAGGGGTAGGGGGGGTGAAGGGCAGGGGTGGGTGAAGGTCAGGGTTAGGGGGGGTGAAGAGCAGGGGTAGTAGGGGGGGTGAAGGACAGGGGTAGAGGGGGGTGAAGGGCAGGGGTGGTGAAGGGCAGGGGTAGGGGGGGTGAAGGGCAGGGGTAGGGTGGGGTGAAAGTGACGCACAAATTGTTGGCAGGAGTAAAATGTCCCTACACACACACACACACACACACAACGGGAGTGAGAGGTGGTGGAGAGTGGGACTGGCGCAGATCCGAGGCTGCTTGGCCCCCCAGCGGCTGGGGAGTTGGCGGCCGGGGGGGTAAGGGAGCGGGCGGGGGGGGGGTAAGGGAGCAGGCGGGGGGGTAATGAAGCGGGCGGGGGGGGGGGAGGGAGCGGCGAGGGGGTAAGGGAGCTTTGGCGGCTGGGGTAGGAGGGCCGCGCTTACCCCCTTTGTGAGTGTTTGTATGATATAGATATATATGCACACGCACGCATATACATGCGCACGCGCACACATACACGTGCACACGCACACACGTATACATGCGCACACGCACACATACACACATACATGCGCTCACGCACACATACATGCGCACACGCACACAAACATGCGCACACACACACATAAACATGCACACACGTACACATAAACATGCACACACGTATACATGCGCACATAAACATGCGCAAACGCACATATATACACACACAAACATGCACACACGTATACATGCGTACACGCACATATACATGCGCACACGCACACATATGCACACGCACACAAACATGCGCACACGCACACATAAACATGCGCACACGCAAACATATACACTGTGTGCGCATGTTTATGTGCGTATATATTTATGGTATTGCTTGACCTGAGGAAGAGGAAAACTCTTGAAAGCTTGTCCCATGACACAAATTGTTGGTCCAAATAAAAAAAAGGTATCAATAAATACTGAAGAACATATATATATTTATATATATATATTTTTTTATATATACTGTATGTATATATGTATATGTATGTATAGATATATAGCGAAGGTCAGCAGCCGGCAGCGGAGGGAGAGAAGGACGGCATCCTGCAGCGAAGCT